>NW_028255608.1:0-266990 GCF_964263255.1 Lissotriton vulgaris | reverse complement strand
AAATCCAACTCATATAAGTGCGTTTAAATGTGTAAAGGACTCGCGCACAGCCCTTGCAAGGGAGTGAAGGCGAGTGGTCAGCAAGATCATACTATTTAAAGAGTCATTGAAGAGAAATGATATTACATTATACAAGCACTTTTATGTCAACCTTAGATATGCTGTCTGCCCTTATGAAGAAGGTACTCGTGCACATATCTTCGCAGGATAGTGTAAACGAGTTACATGCATGTAAACAATAATTAGGGCAAGTAGTCACAAGGATCATATTATTTTGGAGAAAAAATATTATACGACTACTATGTGTAAACATTGCAAATACTCTCTAACCTTATGAAAAGAAACTCATGCACCTGTCTAGCAGGGTAGTGTAAATGAATTACAAGCATGTATAGGGAGGATGGAGAAGGCCCGTAGGGTACCAGGAGAGTATCAGTATGGATTAAGGCAATCAATGAGTTATTCATCTCAGGGCGGCCAGCTGTGCAAGGCTGCCGTCCTGTTCATTTAGGCCATTTTTGATGGAGTCCAGCAGAGACATCCATTTACATTCTCGTACATTTAGCACCACAGCTAGGTTTCCACCTCGTCTTCCTAAGGAAACTTTCTCAATTACAAGCCACCGTAGATCTTTCACCGTGTGTCCAGCGGTCTGCCAGTGGTCTACCAGGGGGGCACCTAGGACCTTACAACGCAATCTACTACAATGTGCAGAGATCCTGGTCTTAATTTTTTGCTGTGTTTGCCCCACATATATTTTACCGCATGGGCACGTTATTATGTAAATTACACCATCGGTGTTACAATTGGTGTGATGTTTGAGTCTGAAGGTCTTTTGTCCATGGGTAAAGGTTTTCGTTTGAATGGTTGTCTCACAGGCGATACAGGTCCCGCATCTAAAGTGACCTGTCACAGGTGGTAAGTTCCATAGGCTAGTGAGTGTAGGAGAACTCTCTGGTTCCAGATATGAGTGAACCACCATATCCCGAATGTTTCTAGATCTCTTAAAGGAGTGGAGAGGAAGCTGCGGTTGACCAATTTCTTGAGCTATCAAAGGCCAATTCTTGTTGATCACTTTTTTGACATCATTACTCCTTGTTGTGTAGGTGGTAACGCAGATCATCCTATTCATCTCGGGATCTGTACGATTCTCAGGGTTCAGCAGACTTTCCCGCGGGTTATACCAAGCTCGTTTTCTTGCGCGTTTGATCATTCGTGATGGATACCCCCGTGACAACAGGCGATCTTTGAGGATCTCTGATTCCTTAAGATAATCAGTACGGGAGGAGCAATTTCTTCTAATTCTCAAAAATTGTCCCACCGGAAGGTTGTCTCTGAGACCTCTGGGGTGGTGGCTACCATATTGTAGTAGAGAATTTCTTTCGGTCGGTTTCCTATACAGAGTTGTGAGAAGCTGTCCATTTGCCACATAGATGGAGATGTCCAGAAAAGGTATAGCTTGATTGCTCGATTCAAGGGTGAACTGGATATTGGTATTCCGTTGGTTCAGCCAAATATGGTACTCGTTCAGTTGTTCACTGTTTCCTTGCCATATGCACAAAACATCATCGATGTATCTGACCCAAAGGGTCAGCATCGATGAAAAGGGGTTGTTCAGTGAGAAAACGTATTCCTGCTCGAAATGATCCATATAAATTATGGCCAAATTGGGAGCAAATGTAGCGCCCATGGCTACACCTTTTGATTGTACGTAGAATTTCTCTTGAAAAATAAAAAAGTTTTTCATCATGGCTATATTCAGCAGGTCGATGATAAATTCAGTGGGAACCTGGAAGGGAGCCGGTCTGCGATTTAATGCAACCTCCATGACGTCCAGGGCCTCTTGTTGAGGGATACTAGTGTAAAGTGATATGATATCACAGGTGACCAACAGCATAGTATTGGGATCAAAAGGCCTCTCATCAATTAATTGGATGACTTGGGTGGTGTCACGTAAGTAGGTTCTTGTATTTAAAGCAAGTGGCTTTAGGAAAAAATCTATGTATTTGCATAATGGCTCTAGTATAGAGCCACACCCGGATACAATTGGTCGCCCGGGGGGGTGATCTAGGTTTTTATGAACCTTGGGCAAAGTATAAATGGTTGCCAGTCTCGGTGAATGCTGATTCAAGAATTTGAACTCTTGGTCACTCAAGAAGCCAGACTCCAAACCTTGTTGTGTAATGGAAAGAATCATATTAGCTATCTCCTTAGTTGGATCATTAGGTATCTGTTGGTAGCTGACTCCGTCTTGTAGTTGTCTATGGATTTCATTTTTATACTCTGACAGGTCCTGGACGACAATTGCCCCGCCTTTGTCGGCGGGTTTGATGATGACTTGTTTGTTGGAGGACAAATCTGTGAGAGCTTGTTTTTCTTTTTGGCTGAGATTGAATCTGACAAACTTTTTGGTGTTTAGTGTTTGTTCAGCTGCCTGTGTGACTATATCCTCAAAAGCAAGTATTCTCGGGCTCATGGCATAGGTTGGTGGAAAGAAAGTCGATGGCTCCCTTAAGCCAGTGATTGATCCTTGCCGTGTAGCAGTTTGATTCCGAAAGAAATATCGCAGGCGAATCTTCCTGAAGAATCTACAAAGTTCAATCTTCAATTGGAATTTGTTGGCCGTAGCTGTGGGTACGTAAGAGAGCCCTTTGCTTAGTACCTTGACTTCATCCTCTTTAAGCTGGTAGGATGAGATGTTAATCACAGGGTTATCTCTAGTCCGGGATTGTGGAGGGGTTCTTACGTACCCACAGCTACGGCCAACAAATTCCAATTGAAGATTGAACTTTGTAGATTCTTCAGGAAGATTCGCCTGCGATATTTCTTTCGGAATCAAACTGCTACACGGCAAGGATCAATCACTGGCTTAAGGGAGCCATCGACTTTCTTTCCACCAACCTATGCCATGAGCCCGAGAATACTTGCTTTTGAGGATATAGTCACACAGGCAGCTGAACAAACACTAAACACCAAAAAGTTTGTCAGATTCAATCTCAGCCAAAAAGAACAACAAGCTCTCACAGATTTGTCCTCCAACAAACAAGTCATCATCAAACCCGCCGACAAAGGCGGGGCAATTGTCGTCCAGGACCTGTCAGAGTATAAAAATGAAATCCATAGACAACTACAAGACGGAGTCAGCTACCAACAGATACCTAATGATCCAACTAAGGAGATAGCTAATATGATTCTTTCCATTACACAACAAGGTTTGGAGTCTGGCTTCTTGAGTGACCAAGAGTTCAAATTCTTGAATCAGCATTCACCGAGACTGGCAACCATTTATACTTTGCCCAAGGTTCATAAAAACCTAGATCACCCCCCCGGGCGACCAATTGTATCCGGGTGTGGCTCTATACTAGAGCCATTATGCAAATACATAGATTTTTTCCTAAAGCCACTTGCTTTAAATACAAGAACCTACTTACGTGACACCACCCAAGTCATCCAATTAATTGATGAGAGGCCTTTTGATCCCAATACTATGCTGTTGGTCACCTGTGATATCATATCACTTTACACTAGTATCCCTCAACAAGAGGCCCTGGACGTCATGGAGGTTGCATTAAATCGCAGACCGGCTCCCTTCCAGGTTCCCACTGAATTTATCATCGACCTGCTGAATATAGCCATGATGAAAAACTTTTTTATTTTTCAAGAGAAATTCTACGTACAATCAAAAGGTGTAGCCATGGGCGCTACATTTGCTCCCAATTTGGCCATAATTTATATGGATCATTTCGAGCAGGAATACGTTTTCTCACTGAACAACCCCTTTTCATCGATGCTGACCCTTTGGGTCAGATACATCGATGATGTTTTGTGCATATGGCAAGGAAACAGTGAACAACTGAACGAGTACCATATTTGGCTGAACCAACGGAATACCAATATCCAGTTCACCCTTGAATCGAGCAATCAAGCTATACCTTTTCTGGACATCTCCATCTATGTGGCAAATGGACAGCTTCTCACAACTCTGTATAGGAAACCGACCGAAAGAAATTCTCTACTACAATATGGTAGCCACCACCCCAGAGGTCTCAGAGACAACCTTCCGGTGGGACAATTTTTGAGAATTAGAAGAAATTGCTCCTCCCGTACTGATTATCTTAAGGAATCAGAGATCCTCAAAGATCGCCTGTTGTCACGGGGGTATCCATCACGAATGATCAAACGCGCAAGAAAACGAGCTTGGTATAACCCGCGGGAAAGTCTGCTGAACCCTGAGAATCGTACAGATCCCGAGATGAATAGGATGATCTGCGTTACCACCTACACAACAAGGAGTAATGATGTCAAAAAAGTGATCAACAAGAATTGGCCTTTGATAGCTCAAGAAATTGGTCAACCGCAGCTTCCTCTCCACTCCTTTAAGAGATCTAGAAACATTCGGGATATGGTGGTTCACTCATATCTGGAACCAGAGAGTTCTCCTACACTCACTAGCCTATGGAACTTACCACCTGTGACAGGTCACTTTAGATGCGGGACCTGTATCGCCTGTGAGACAACCATTCAAACGAAAACCTTTACCCATGGACAAAAGACCTTCAGACTCAAACATCACACCAATTGTAACACCGATGGTGTAATTTACATAATAACGTGCCCATGCGGTAAAATATATGTGGGGCAAACACAGCAAAAAATTAAGACCAGGATCTCTGCACATTGTAGTAGATTGCGTTGTAAGGTCCTAGGTGCCCCCCTGGTAGACCACTGGCAGACCGCTGGACACACGGTGAAAGATCTACGGTGGCTTGTAATTGAGAAAGTTTCCTTAGGAAGACGAGGTGGAAGCCTAGCTGTGGTGCTAAATGTACGAGAATGTAAATGGATGTCTCTGCTGGACTCCATCAAAAATGGCCTAAATGAACAGGACGGCAGCTTTGCACAGCTGGCAGCCCTGAGATGAATAACTCACTGATTGCCTTAATCCATACTGATACTCTCCTGGTACCTAACGGGCCTTCCCCATCCTCCCTATACATGCTTGTAATTCATTTACACTACCCTGCTAGACAGGTGCATGAGTTTCTTTTCATAAGGTTAGAGAGTATTTGCAATGTTTACACATAGTAGTCGTATAATATTTTTTTCTCCAAAATAATATGATCCTTGTGACTACTTGCCCTAATTATTGTTTACATGCATGTAACTCGTTTACACTATCCTGCGAAGACATGTGCACGAGTACTTTCTTCATAAGGGCAGACAGCATACCTAAGGTTGACATAAGAGTGCTTGTATAATGTAATATCATTTCTCTTCAATAACTCTTTAAATAGTATGATCTTGCTGACCACTCGCCTTCACTCCCTTGCAAGGGCTGTGCGCGAGTCCTTTACACATTTAAACGCACTTATAATGAGTTGGATTTTAAATCTTTGTTTTTTGAATTAATTCCTCATTAAATCCCTTACCTACATGTGTGCACTAACAGCCAAACAATCTTTATGCTAAGTCTTTTTATCATTAAGCTACCACATTCACAAGATACCGAGGTTCCCAATAGACTCAAGTCTTTTTTCCATTACCCCTTCGACTCGTGTCACTTCACTCAGCCCCGCCCCCAAACTCCGCGTAGTGCTTTGCGGAGTTTGTATCCTAACGCGATATGCCCAGCTGCTTCGCGTAGCGGTGTACAGCAGACTCGGATACGAGTGCAGCAAGACGCTCTGCTGCCTCGCTCTCCTTTGCTTAAAGTAAGTAGAGATCTTTAGAGTCTCGTTCCTCTAAGCTGCCTTTGGCTACCACATGAAGTTACTGACGTGCCCCTACGATTACTTTCAGGTTCATTTCGTGATCATACGGAGCCGTTAAAAGTACCTAACTACCGTCTTGGTCCCCAGTCTGCCGGACCATTTTAAGGTATGGAGGCACGTGACTGCAGAGTCTATCCTTTAGACATCCGCACTGCGGTCATGTCTTAATCAATATGTACCTGTTTATTTTACAGTTCATCGAACCCTGTACAACACAACGCCTAAGCATTTCTGCAGTAGTGCGGTTTGATATATCGAGGTAAAAACTCACAACCCCCCCCCCCCCTTTGCTGTAAACTGTTTTAGCATAGAGTTCAGTTGTGGGTAGTGAGACTAATGCGATTCTTTTGGTTGTAGCTAGACGTGCCCAGCAGGTTAACTGTTACTTACAGGCAACCTACACCATTGATTTCTTGAGAGTGTGCCCTGTTCCATTCTAACACAGGTAAATTGCGTCCAGTTGTCTCTGCATCACAATATGCAATTAGTCTCCTTGGTAAACTGCCCATTTGTGATCAAGTGCCCATTTGTAGCCTGTATCATTAGACGTACTGTTCATGGGTCCCCAGTCCGAGTGGATACTATTTTAGTTTTGGCTAATTTGCCCCTGATGTAATGCACCAATTAATTTCACCAGCGTGTCTATGAATTAGTTGCATATTCCGCTTCTCCGATCCCTTAGTCTAGAGGTCTCCCGACCCGGACTCCATGGCCTCCAATTTGTTTTTAACTAATGCCACCTTTGGTGTACAGTACTATGACTGTTTTGGTTATTATCAATTAATACTCCATCACCTGACCTAGGTTTCATTCTTTTAAATAGGACGGCCCCCCCCTCGTCCCTTTCCCTACTACCACGGTCCTGATGAAGACCCCGGCAAAGGAATAAATTGATCCTAGAAATAGGGGTCGAAACGTCGACGCCTCTTTACCACGGGACATCCGGCACTTTTCCAGTACCTGATTGATTTGTACACGTGACCGTTGAATGGCCCACTTTTTTGTTAAACCTGTCCAATACTTGCCTTAAATTGATGTAGGCCGTTTTGGTTTTTTGAAATATTTTGTGAATCCTTTGTTGATTGTGTATTGACACTGTATGTATAAATCTATGTACTATCCTTATAATCTTTCACATACCCTTTGAGCACACCCCTCCTTCCCCTCCCCCCCTTGGGGCCCTTTTTGAATTCTCCAATTCACGTCTTTATTCATAAATGATCATAAATTTCGCTCTGAATTGTTTAATGTGTGGTTGTTGAATAAATGACAACATCCATGACTTCTGAGTAATATCTGAGTTTTTTCTAAATCACTTTTTATTGTTTGTGCTGTAACAATTCCCCTCCTGAGGGAGAGATGAAGCAATTGCGCTGCCTCCAGAAAAGATTGCACAACCTTGCGTTTAGTCTCCCAGTGAAAGATGAGAGCGACGGGTGACCCCACTGGCATTGGATACCTAGACTACGCAACTTGTCTGTGATGGGCTTGAAGTCTTGGCGTTGTCGGAAAGTGGTGGGGGCAACATGCCGGAAAAGCTTGATTGTAGGGCCATTGCATTTGAGCTCCAGTTTGGAGCGTGCTGCTTTAAGGATTACCTCTTTTTCTGTGAAAAAATGAACTCTGGGCAGTATGTCCGGTACCAGGCCAGAACGGGCAGAGGGGCCCGAGACACGGTGAGCACAATCTAGGGCTGTGGGGAAAGGTCATCATCATCCCGTATGTCTTGAAGCAGGTCGGCAACAAAAGTCATTGGGGCAGATTTATGAGGCCCTTGTGCCACGTTTACGCCGCTGTTGCGTCACGCAAGGCAGTGTAAACGTGGCGCATCCCTACGAGCCATTTACAACGTGACGTATCTATGGAGATGCATTACGGTGTAAGGCCCTGTGCCACATGAAACCTGATTCAGGTTTCATGTAGGCGTTCCGGTGCAGGGGGGGCATTCCGTCGCAGGAACGCCCCTGGAAAGTGACTCAGTGAAATCTACAAGATTTCACTGAGTCACTTTCTACGTCAATTTCTTACGCCTGCTTGAAGCAGGCGTAAGGGTGATGCACCATGCAATGTAGGGGTGGCCCCTGTGCATTGCAGGAGTCATGTCGCACTTGCGACATGACTCCAGCAATGCGCCGCCCGTACGCCGAAAGATGCGTCACGCATCTTCCCTGCCTTGCACCATGGTACGACGCATTGTAAATGCGGCACACCATGGGTGGCAGAGCTGTGGCGCACTGTGGCGCACATTAACTGGCGCATCCCTAGGGATGCGCCAGTTAACGTAAATCTGCCCCATAATGTTCGTACCTTCGGCTCCGATAGGGATTCCTGCCGAGGCGCAGGTTGTTGCGGCGCCCCCGATTTTCCAAATCCTCCTGTTTGAGTTGGAGTTCAATGTGCTGTTCTTCTAGGGTGGCAAGGCATTGCCACAACCTTTCTTGGTCTTCCATGAGGGCATCCATCATCTTCTTGAGATCCTCCATCCTGTTTCCTATCACTGTATCCTCTTTCCTAAGCTCCCGGACACAGGAGTGGACTTCAGATCGGAGCGAGCCAATTTCTTACTTCAGTTCCTGGAAGAAGCTAGTCATGAAGGATTGGTTGACTGGCTAAGAGGACCCCCCGCTGATGAAGACATGTCACCAGGACCAGTAGGAGTAGGTTTGTTCCAGAGCGCTGCAACAGGATTGTACTTCGGAGGAGCAGCTGGTTCCTTCACTGACTTGGAGCGAGTCATGGTTTTGCCCGGTTATTCCCAGAATTCAGTTCAAATCAAGCCATCTGCTCTGGGTACAATCCCAAAGGTGGTTTTCCACGGGACAATCAAGTTCATTCCTTGCTATTTTTTGTTCCCAGGCCTTCTCCTGTGTGAAACACTATGACCTTCCTTTATTGACTCAAGTCTAACAATTGTAACTTCTTCTCTCCTTGCCTGACTAGTAAAACAAAGACATTAATCTAACTAACATGAGCACATCTTTCACCTGTAACACAAAATATGAGAAAGAACAAATTCCATAGCACACATGAGATTCAACTGTTAATTTTAAAGAGAGAGTTGCCAGGGAACTGCATTTCAGGCTTACCAAACTCAGCTAATTTAAGAAAGCATCATATGAGCTTTTCGGATTTGCATGGAAAATAAGGCACTTTCAATTAATGCATTTACCTCCATGTAAAATGGTGCAATTAGGAAACACATTTAGTATATGAATAATTATAAATTTGCATACAGCCATGTCTGAACTGGGGAGGCAGAGTGGGCTAAAGAACGGTGATGGATTAAACCCAGATCTTTTGACTGGGTGTGAGTGTTTGATTGATTCAGATGCGCCGTCCATCACCACCCCCTTTTGTACCGCTTTTGGCCGCCATAGGTGTGGCAGGGTATGCTCAGACGTGAGTCCCTTGCTCACTTTGCCACTGGTTTCAAGCAAGCCGGGCTGAAGACGGCTGGAATGCCAGAAACCGGTCCTCTGAAGCTTGTTTCCGGTCCAGGGAAGACATGGCTTGGCAGTTCGGGCTGGACTGTTCCCATGAGGCAAAGGGTCAGACTGATTTGCATATAGCCATTGAAGTACTGGGTTTTTAAGAACCCAGCGGTCCCAGAGAACACACCCTAAGACTTCGAGTCCTTCCTGTTTCAGACTACAGAAACACAGAGTCTTCTTGGTGAAGTCAAAGATGGTATTTATTGGCTGCAGCCAGTAACAGGTATCCTAGAAGTACAACACGGTGTATATTCTCAGGAGACTGCTCAATCTTACAAAGCCAGCCTTCTCTTTTTATACAAAATATTATGCTTTAGGCAAACATTCCTTATTTTACAGTTGACCATTCACATATTTTCACTACAAAGAAAAAGCAGAGTCATGATGACAAGCCCATATTTCAGTTTGTTCAGCCCACTATCAATTACCCGGCAAGGCCCAGTATTTTCATCAGATATCGACGGACCCCCAATAAAAACGGGCACCTCCTCCTCGTAAAGCAAGTCATAAAGAAAGAAACATGGACAGGTGTTTGTAAGATTAGGCATGGTTTGTGTGCGATGAAAGGTTTATGATATGTTGTGCTTTGATACTAATCTCATTCGGCCACTGGGAAAGGAACTGGCCGAACAGGTTTGGCTTTAGGCAGTGGAGTCAGCTTGCCCAGGTCACAGAGGAGTCAGCAAAGGTGTACGTGTACTTCAGACTTGTTTTTTGGCCTTAGTCATTTGGCCTATGTGAGGGCAATCACAAAATGGCTGCCGTTCACAAAATGGAACCCGAGGGTTCAGGACGGAAACTCTGATTTCAGGGTGATTTTGTCACCCGGATATGACGAAAATGCTTGTGCATAGTATTCTAATCATTCTCGGTCTGCTGATACCAAAATCGGCATGATACGACGATGTTTATGACACGGGTCCAGAATTTTCAGTACCAAAGACCCTCCTTTTCCCCTTACATAGGCAATAACCTATACTCACGCTAATCAAAGTCCAGGTCTATATTCATAAAGTCATTGAGATGTTGCTGTAGCATCATCCTATTACTTAGCTCGTTTCTTGATACAGGTTTCCTTGCACACGATGTAGCACAGAGGCCACATAATGCAGGAGCACACTGTACACACAGACAGAACAGGAAAAGAATGGCTAAGATCATACCAATGACTATCAGAATCTTCCATCCCCAGGCGGATACCAGTTCCCAGAACCAACCCATCAATGACCAATCTCCTTTATCCACGTGAATAGATTCGGAGATGTTATGCAGTTTGGAAATGGCCTGGTAGACTGTCAGAGCGTTATCTGGGATGAAAACACAGCCACTTGATTGGATCACTTTACATACCCCACCTCGGTCTGCAAGTATGACGTCTAATGCGACCCTGTTCTGAAAAGTCATAAGGCTACCCGACTGGAGCTCAGCCGTCAAATTACTAAGGGCACCGGCGGTTTCAACTACAGTGGATTCAACCACCCTTGTCAATTGCCTTATGTTCCTGCTGTTAACCATAGGTCCCCAAAACGGCAGAAAACCCTTTACGAAATCTCCAAATTCTTGTCCTGCAGTGTCTTCTTTACTGATGACACCTCTAACTATCCTTGTCTTATGGTAATCTGCCGCGGCCGTGTAGGTGGGAGGCAACAGGAACGAAACAAAACATGTGCCCGAGAAGTCAGGGGGCAACCATGTATAGGCTCTATCATGGCAGATGAAAGTACCCTTAGCTTCCAGAAACGAAGGGGAAATCTGACACGCAAAAACATATGTTTCAGTGCAGATACTTTTCCCTAACTGAGCTCTGGGATTCTTGCCATTACCTTGCAGACATAGGTGACCCTGATGGGGAACAATCCAAATCGGGAAGGATCTCTTTGCTCGCTGGTTTTCACTCAGAGTAACTCCATATCCTGTTACATTCCATCTAGCGTAAGCGTGTAACTCATATCTGGGAATCGTTCTATACGAGTCAATGTTTCTGCTCATATTTGTGATTCCCACTACCAATGCCTTGTTGCTCGAGTTACTTCTCGTGGAACGTGGGGATATTGTTCGATGGCATATATGAACATCGTCTGAAACGCCCACAAAGAACCATTGTAACTAAATGGTAAGACCCGGTATAGGTTACCCTTATCTGTTGTATGTGGCATAAGACCACACACCCAACAATTAGTTGTGTTCACTACTAATTGGTGTTGGTGTAAGAGCTGAATGGAGGAGTTATTGATAAACTCTAATCTTCTAGTGGACTCATGCTCAGGCAGAGGGTGAAAAGAATGCGAGGAAACAGTGGAAGGAGGTATGGGCTGTGTAGTGGGTGCAAAGGTCACTTGAAAAGAGAATAAAACATACCCTATTAAAAACGTCATTACACTAAGCAACATGAAAATACATAATGTCAAAAATCGTTTCTTTGTCATCAATATACACATTCTGGCTTTAAAGTCCATCTGTTTGGCAGGTCTCTCCATCTCGAAAAACTCCATCCTCTCTAATTGCTGCGCGCGGCGGTAGGGTGTTCTATGCTAAGGAATGCTGCTGTCAGTCCAGGGCAACTCCCTTAGAGCGACCAGAACTTTCGACCTAACGTCTTCAGCTGCACTCCAAAGACTTGGGCAACCACGACCCTAACAGCTGAACCCGGATGGCGGTTCGAAAAACAAAAATAAGAAAGTTTCTCAGATGAGAGAGCTGCACTTTCAAAAATAGAAGAAAAAAGAATTTTTTTATTTGTCCATAGTTCTCGGCCTCAAATTATAACGGCTTTTTCCAGGTACTGTCTGGTTCTGGAACAAGAGTTCAGGCTCTGTAGTGTTCAATCGAATTGACGGTGGCACAGCTTCTTGCAAAAGATTGTCACTTTCTAGTTCAGAAATTGTTCCTTATATACGTGCATCGCTAAAAGGCAGAAAACGAGGCACAGTCTCAGTCTCAGAGTCAGCGATCCCCTCCTGGGCCCACCGGTCGTACGGTAGAGGCAAAGGGACCCTCTTGCAGTGTACGCCGTGGATCCAGTTCTTTTTCCCTTCCACTCAAACAGCTGATCTTGTTGAGAGAAGGACGAGGTGGGGGCCGGTCCAACGGGGCTGGTCATTCTTTGTCCGCTGGGAGTTCTTGACCAGCACCCATGATCCAGGATCGATAGGATGTCCTGGAGCTTCAGAGACCTGAGGCAGAGTATCGTGAACCTGTTGGTGTAAAACACGCAATTTAGCCGTCAATTCATACAAATAATCAAGCAGTACAGGGTGTTCGATCTCACTGAATTTTGTCGGCCTTGGCACTCCCCATATGTTGGCCGGGCGGCCGAACACAATTTCATAGGGACAAAGTCCTACTCACGAATGCAGTCATTCTTGTTGATAGGAGTGCTAAAGGCAGAGTGTCAGGCCATTTAAGACCAGAACTCGCTTGGATCTTGGCCAATTTCAGTTTTAGTGTGCCATTATAGCACTCTACTAGTCCAGCTGATTGGGGGTGATTTGCAGCATGGAATTTCTGTTGGATACCTAGCCCTTCACATACTTTCTTCATCACTCGACCCACAAATTCACTCCCATTATCACTCCAGACCATTCTCGGCATTCCAAACCTAGGGAAGAATTCTTTAACAAGGGCTTTAGCTGTGGATATGGCAGTGTTGTCTTTTAAAGGATATGCTTCTACCCATCTCGAAAAGGCACAAACAACAACGAGTACGTATTTCAAATTGTTGCACCTTTCCATGTGGATGAAATCTTGCTGCAAAACCTCGAACGGATACGTTGGAGGCGCAAAATGACCAGCTGGAGTTGGGGTTCCCCTACCAGGATTGTATTTCAGACACACCATGCAATTCTTGACCACATTCTCTGCACATTTAGGAATTCCAGCATTTTGCCATACTGGAGCTAACAGCTTACAAATCCCTTTCACACTGATAGGAGCCATTCCATGGGCCATTGTCACCACTGCAAGCACATACGCATCGGGTAACAACCATCGCTGATGTTCTGACAATTCGACCCAACAACCATTTGCATCCAATTTACCCATACTCTCTCTCTACACACTCAACTCTTTCTCTGAAGCTTCAGCTTGAATAGACTTCACACTCTCTATCGTATCTTCACACATTCCAACGTCACCAACCCATCTTTCAGGGCCTGCAACATACATTCGATTCATTACATCTTTTGCTGTTTCTTTTGCGATTTCGTCAGCAAATGCATTTCCACGACCAACATCATCAGTAACCTTTTTGTGTGCACTGCATTTCACAATTACAACTTGTAACGGCAAGGTCAGGGACTCAAGAAGCTCATTCACCAACTGACCATGTTGTATCTTAGCTCCATGCGAAGTCAGGAACCCACGTTCTTTCCACAATCGTCCAAAACTATGAGCCACACCAAAGGCATACTGGCTGTCAGTATATATGGTCACTCTCCTTCCTTTCGGCAACACGCACGCTCTCGTACATGCAATCAATTCTGCTGCTGGAGCTGAATTATGTGGGATACGTGCAGTTTCAACAATCGTATGCAAAGTCGTGACAGCATATGCCGCAGTCGTATCACCATTCGGAAGCTTGAAGCATGAACCATCCACCCATAAGGTTCCGTCACACTTCACAAGAGGAGTATCTTTTAGATCTACTCTCCCTTTCATTTCTTCTTCCCTCCTGAGAAAACAATCGTGCTGTTCAACATCATCTGTCTCTACTGAAATCGGCAATAACGTGGCTGGATTCAACGTATTGCACCTCTTTATGTGTACATGACTCGCTAACAGTGTCAACTCGTAACCTGACAAACGAGCACTAGTTAAGTGCTGTGTCTTGGTCCTGTTTAACAAAGTGTCCACCGCATGTGGAACCATCAAAATCAACATATTATTCATCACTAATCCAGCAGACTGTCGAATAGAAACAGCTGCTGTGGCCCTCAAGCAACTTGGCAACGCCTTAGCTACCGGATCCAAAGTCGACGAAAAACATGCGCATGGACGCTGTTTATCTCCGAAAGACTGTGTCAGCACTGACAATGCTCAACCTTCTTTCTCATGGACATTCAGTGTAAAGGTCTTACTGTAGTCGGGGGTACCCAACACAGGAGCCGAACACAATGCATCACGCAATTCGGAAAAACTTTTCTGACGATCTTCAGACCACGGAATGGGATTCGGTGTATCTTTACAAGTTAATGCCACCAAAGGTTTGGCCAACAAAGAAAAATTCAGTATCCATTGTCTGCAATATGATGTAATGCCCAAGAAAGCACGTATTTCTCTCTGTGTCCTTGGCACACTCAATTTTGCAATTGCCTAAATTCTTTCTGGGGTCAGTTTCCTTCCCTCCTTCGATAAGAGGCGACCTAAGTAGGTTACTTCTTGTCGACAATATTGCAGTTTTGAAAGAGACACTTTGTGATGCAAATCATACAAATGACGCAACAACGACAAGGTGGCTTGTTTACAAATCTCCTCAGTATCTGCAGCGACTAGCAAATCGTCGACGTACTGAATAAGGGTAGCGCCATCAGGAAAAACAATCGTATCAAGCAGTGTTTTTTAAGCCTGACTGTATATCGATGGACTTTCACAGTAGCCTTGAGGAGAGCGTTTGAAGCGGAAGCTTCGGCCTCCTAAACTGAAGCCAAAAATATCCCTGCTCTCCTCGGCAATTGGGATGCTGAAGAAAGCATTCTTCAAGTCAACCACCGAGAACCAAGTGGCTGAAGCTGGAATCATAGTCAATAGGGCAGTGATATCAGGGACAACGGGAAACTGTGGCACAACTATTTTATTTACCTCTCTAAGATCAATCACAAACCTGTAAACAGGTGGCTGGGAAGGGTCGGTACGCTTCAAAACAGGCAGAACAGGACTATTACAAACGTTGCCTCTTGTCTCTTCAATTACATCTTTTTCGATCAGATCATAAATGATCGCTAACAACGCCTTTTCACCTTCGGTAGAGATCTTGTATTTGAGAATGATCGGCATTCTAACATTGGCTTTCAGTGTTACAATATATGGCGGTATTTCCAAAAGACCCACGTCATTTGGACCAGTAGCCCAAAGAGCATCCGGAAGAGAAGACAATTCTGTCGGAAGTGTATCCTTCGACAAATACATCGGGGAGACCACTCTCTTGCCCAGTGTAAGTTGTACTCCCGAAGGAGAACAATACAACGTCACATATAGTCTTTTCAAAAGATCCAATCCTAAAAGGTTCTCCCCACAACCTGTCGTCAGAATAAGGGGTGCTTCAAATTCATAAGGTCCAACAGAAAGAGACATAGGACTAGAAATCGGGTTCCTAACCGGGGCGCCATAAAAACCTACTCAAACATTCATTTCGCCAGACAAAGGTGCGCCGGGGAGTTTTGAGTGCATAATAGAACTCTTTGTAGCACCAGTACCCAACAGAAAAGGCTCTGACACGCCTGATGTAATCACCTCAACATAAGGTCCACTCTGATCTACTAGAACTGAAACAACTCCCTCTCTTTGTCCATGGCTGTCCTAACAATCATTACTATTCATTTCCTCACCTTCATTATAGTAATCGTCCGTATAGTACTGAGCGGTCTTACCAAATGAACCTCGCTGTTGATCAAAACTATTCATCGAGTTCTGTGGAGGCAAAGAAAGTATATTCTGTCCACAACCTCTACCTCTAGGTGCTTGTTGAGCACCTCTACCTCTTACACCAGAAACACCATTCGTACACTGCAACAAAACCGGACAACTATTTTTGTAATGACCCTCTTCTTTGCAATACGCACACTGATTAGGACCATACGGAAACCGTTGTTGAGAAGACTCGTTTCTTTGCGAGTTTCTCGAATACTACTGATTCTGCTGATAATCACGTTGATTATTAGTACGGGGTGGATAAGCTTGCTGTAGAAGAACTTTAGTTTTCAATTCCTTAGTCTTCTTATCCGCTTTCTCTAACTCATCTTTGTGCCTATTTTCATAGTACTGGGCAGTAGCCAAAATTTGTGCTGACGGGGAAACAGCCCAAGCACTTTCAGAATCCTTCAAATTATTGCACAATTCAGGAAGCAAATTATGTACAAATTTGTCAACAAACAATCTCTGACCGCCCTCTGTAGCCATATCCTGACCACAATGGTCGACGAAGGTCTCTTCGAACCTCGTGAAAAAGTCAGACACCGTTTCGTCTTTCTTCTGCTTACATGCAGACAACTTGTCCCAATTGACACGCAATTCGGGCATTAAAGTCTTCATATACGTAATAATCTTATCAGGAAGTTCAGTAATCAAATCCTCAGGCTTAGCACCGCCTACTTGTCTATTGTCTGCATCTCTAAGATTAACCCATGTATCACCCAATTCAACCGCATGATCCACATGACGAATCTTACTCGAAATAGGTTGTGGAAAAACATTGCCAAACAACATGTCGGTGTCCGCCAAATTCATAATACACAAACCCACAGTCTGAGTTAACTCTTTATAGTACCCTGCTGGATTTTTGCGTGGATCAGGCAAAGACTGCTTGATAGCTAAAACTTCAGCACGTTTCCATGGAACATGCACCCAGACACGCTGAAAATGAGCCGGTCCAGCTGGCGGATTATTACCTGCACCAGCAACCACTGCTTCTTTCCACACCGGAGGAACCTCTCTCATTGGATATTGTCGTGCCTTTCTCCCAACTGAAGAATCAGCCCCGAACAATTGTCGAGAAGGAGACTCACTCCTAAATGACAACAACATTGCAACCGCTTTCCCAACATCAGATGGACTTACAATAGTTCCTTTTGCAAATTTGGAACGTATGCTATACAACTCATCAGGAGCTTGCCCCACTTCCTCATCCCATTTTTCAACAAGAAAAGCATACATCGTATCGAAAACGTACCGTTGCTTCGGTGCTTCCCATTGGAGAAAAACATACATAACACCCTCAAGATCATACTGTGTATCGTACATAACCCATTTACGCGCCATGTGGTCCAAAATCGTACGCTCATCCATATTCGGCAACTGACTACGTGACTGTCTACGCTCAGTAACAGGGGACATACCCAATTGTCCCAACAAAGGAGAAAAGAAGCCAGTAACTGCAGTAGTCATTCGTTGTCTAGCAGAATAAGAGGGTGAAAGAATAAGAGAAGACGGAACAATAGCAGAAGAATTCAAAGTCGAAATGGAGGGAGCATTAAGAACAGCCGTAGGAGTAGCAGACGAAGAAGGAGGCAAAGGTGGCGGCCCCTGAGGAGGCCGCGCCAAAGGAATAGTAGCCAATGGAAAGGGAGCTGGCTGTGGTGGAATCACAGGTGGCACAACAACTGGGTTTTGTGCAACCACAGCTGGTGGCGGTGGTGCCATAGCATTTTGTGCATAAGGGGGTGGCGAACTCAAGAGATGCGACTTAAAGGATCTTTTTCTTTTCTTCCTGTTCTTTACGCAGCAAAACTGGGTAGCATCTATCTACCGCTAACTTCTTCACCCTAAGCATCTGTTCGCTTTCTTGCTGTTCCTCATTATCCCTAAACGCAACAGCAGCTTGTACCATTGACATACCTCGTTCTCGTTTATTTTTCTTCGCTAATTTCATTTCTCTCTGTTTGGCTTTTTTGCGCCATATGCGAAAAGAGTCAAACAGTACCGACCGGGCTTTCTTCTTAAAAAGTTTAACCTCCAGATTATTCAAAATCTCCATGTCAAAACTACCATATTGGGGCCATTTTAAAACACCATCTTTCCTGGTGTATCGGATCCATACTTCATTATATGCAATGGGGCCTGTGCCATGTTTCACATAAAGTTCGTAGGTTGGAGTTCCAATCGGAGGAACCGGAAACGAGTCCTCCAATCGGGAATCCCTATTACAACCAAGACAAAACAGATTTCCAAGTCTGCTAAGACCAGGCATCTTCGCTCTCTAGTCTAGCTTCAAACTTCAAAGGATTATCGAATACGATAGTCTTGTGAATACACGAGTCCCTCGGCTTTGTTACTTGCAAGTTCCAAATTAAAGCGATCCCAAGGGAATACCCAAAAACTAAGAACCAAACTAAGGACTGGGAGACGCTCCACTCATACTTAACTGAGGTATCGATGACGTCACCAGAAGACTCGTCTAACTTTTCGCTCTACCAATCATCAAGGGTCCAAAACAGGGCGATAGTCAGGGCAGCAGTCCTTCGTAGCCGACGGGAAGCGACGAACATCGCAGCAAAGACTTTCGGACCACGGCGACATACAGGGGTCAATGAAGTGGCGACCTTCCTCCAGAATTTTCACACGAAGCAACTCACGAACCTCTGGCTTGGACCGGTACCGCTGAAATCGCCCCACATTGGGCGCCAACTGAAGTACTGGGTTTTTAAGAACCCAGCGGTGCCAGGGAACACACCCTAAGACTTCGAGTCCTTCCTGTTTCAGACTACAGAAACACAAAGTCTTCTTGGTGAAGTCAAAGATCGTATTTATTGGCTGCAGCCAGTAACAGGTATCCTAGAAGTACAACACAGTGTATATTCTCAGGAGACTGCTCAATCTTACAAAGCCAGCCTTCTCTTTTTATACAAAATATTATGCTTTAGGCAAACATTCCTTATTTTACAGTTGACCATTCACATATTTTCACTACAAAGAAAAACCAGAGTCATGATGACAAGTCCATATTTTAGTTTGTTCAGCCCACAATCAATTACCCGGCAAGGCCCAGTATTTTCATCAGATATCGACGGACCCCCACTAAAAACGGGCACCTCCTCCCCGTAAAGCAAGTCATAAAGAAAGAAACAGGGACAGGTGTGTGTAAGATTAGGCATGGTTTGTGTGCGATGAAAGGTTTATGATATGTTGTGCTTTCTTTGATACTAATCTCCTTCGGCCACTGGGAAAGGAACTGGCCGAACAGGTTTGGCTGTAGGCAATGGAGTCAGCTTGCCCAGGTCACAGAGGAGTGAGCAAAGGTGTACGTGTCCTTCAGACTCGTTTTTTGGCCTTAGTCATTTGCCCTATGTGAGGGCAATCACAAAATGGCTGCCATTCACAAAATGGTACCCGAGGGTTCAGGACGAAAACTCTGATTTCAGGGTGATTTCATCACACGAATATGACGAAAATGCTTGTGCATAGTATTCTAATCATTCTCGGTCTGCTGATACCAAAATCATCATGATAGGACGATGTTTATAACACGGGTCCAGAATTTTCAGTACCACACCATGTCTGAACTGGGATGGCAGAGTGGGCAAAAGAACGGTGATGGATTAAACCCAGATCTTTTGACTGGGTGTGAGTGTTTGATTGCTTCAGATGCGCCGTCCATCACCACCCTCTTTTGTACCGCTTTTGGCCGCCATAAGTGTGGCAGGGTATGCTCAGACGTGAGTCCCTTGCTCACTTTGCCACTGGTTTCAAGCAAGCCGGGCTGAAGACGGCTGGAATGCCAGAAACCGGTCCTCGAAAGCTTGTTTCCGGTCTAGGGAAGACATGGCTTGGCAGTTCGGGCTTGACTGTTCCCATGAGGCACAGGGTCAGACTGATTTGCATATAGCCATGTCTGAACTGGGATGGCAGAGTGGGCTAAAGAACGGTGATGGATTAAACCCAGATCTTTTGACTGGGTGTGAGTGTTTGATTGATTCAGATGCGCTGTCCATCACCATCCCCTTTTGTACCGCTTTTCGCCCCCATAAGTGTGGCAGGGTATGCTCAGACGTGAGTCCCTTGCTCACTTTGCCACTGGCTTCAAGCAAGCCGGGCTGAAGACAGCTGGAATGCCAGAAACTGGTCCTCGGAAGCTTGTTTCCGGTCCAGGGAAGACATGGCTTGGCAGTTCGGGCTGGACTGTTTCCATGAGGCACAGGGTCAGACTGATTTGCATATAGCCATGTCTGAACTGGGGTGGCAGAGTGGGCTAAAGAACGGTGATGGATTAAACCCAGATCCTTTGACTGGGTATGAGTGTTTGATTGATTCAGATGCACCGTCCATTACCACCCCCTTTTGTACCGCTTTTGGCCGCCATAAGTGTGGCAGGGTATGCTCAGACGTGAGTCCCTTGCTCACTTTGCCACTGGTTTCAAGCAAGCCGGGCTGAAGACGGGTGTAATGCCAGAAACCGGCCAGAAACCGGTCCTCGGAAGCTTGTTTCCGGTCCTCGGAAGCTTGTTTCCGGTCCAGGGAAGACATGGCTTGGCTGTTTGGGCTGGACTGTTCCCATGAGGCACAGGGTCAGACTGATTTGCATATAGCCATGTCTGAACTGGGGTGGCAGAGTGGGCTAAAGAACGGTGATGGAATAAACCCAGATCTTTTGACTGGGTGTGAGTGTTTGATCACCACCTCCTTTTGTACCGTTTTTGGAGGCCATAAGTGTGGCAGGGTATGCTCAGACGTGAGTCCCTTTGCTCATTTTGCCACTGGTTTCAAGCAAGCCGGCCTGAAGAAGGCTGGAATGCCAGAAACCGGTCCTCGGAAGCTTGTTTCCGGTCCAGGGAAGACATGGCTTAGCAGTTCGGGCTGGACTGTTCCCATGAGGCACAGGGTCAGACTGATTTGCATATAGCCATGTCTGAACTCGGGTGGCAGAGTGGGCTAAAGAACGGTGATGAATTAACCCAGATCTTTTGACTGGGTGTGAGTGTTTGATTGATTCAGATGCGCCGTCCATCACCACCCCCTTTTGTACCACAAGGAACTGGGTTAACATTATATTTCAGATCTCATCAAAGTCAATCCTCTTCTTCTATGGCATAAGGTATGGTCTACTGAGGAGACAGGTCTAAACAGAGATATAATTAAGGACTGTCTTAATCTCCAGGGGGTCTCAAGAATCTCCTGGCTTATGTATGTAAAGAAACTGTCTTATGATATTGGACACCCTGACTATTTTGGTTCCCCGAGTTGCTTAGAGACTGTTTTAAGGAAGAATTTGAAAGAAATTTGTGTACTTTTTCTAGAAAACAAACGCTGGCTTACAGAGAAATGTAAGACCTCAGTCATGTCGAATAATTTAATGCTCCAAGGTCAGGGGATTCAGCCATACTTGATTCAGATGCAAAGTTGTTACTCTGGTATGATACTTACACACTTTGGGGGGAGGGGCTTTTTTCAGACTGGTCACATTCCCAGAAGCAAATTCCTGGTCTAAAAATGTGATATTATGTCCCTTTTTTGTAAATTCTACACCCTGCCAAGGAGAAGACTTTTGAGATTAAAAATGCTGAATGATGAATTGACTATGTTTCTTATGTCGTTGTTCTTAAAAGCTATAATTAAACATAGGATTTCAATGAACTGACCTATAATAATCCTTCAAGTCATTGCACTTCATTTCTATTGTCATTGTATTTACATGAATTATGACAATGTGTTTTAACCTTTTTATGGTAAAAAATCTTTTTATAACATGATCTGTTTTTTATTGTGCTTTTATGGTTTTTATAATCAAAATCGAATAAAGCAATTTTTGATTGATTGATATAAGGAAATGTTCTACCTGTGTGAATGCAGCACCTCCCAAATAACACTATTCCACAGAAAATGTCAACAATATCAACAATGTCTCACGATCTTTGAATACAAAGGATCCGATTAGCTAATCACCAAATGAAAAAGCCTCAAAAATATTTTCGGCACAAACACAAATATGAAGAATACATCATAATCACAGCAGTCATTCAACCAATTGAACTAAGAATCAATAGTGCATATCCAAAAGTCTCTCATGCACTGTAATAGTTCATCATTTTAAACAAAATGCACTCTCAACTACACATCCCACAATACATCATTAACACATTAAAACAGTCTCAATTTCGAAAATTATTCCAGCCTAAAAATACTTACAAGCCTTTTGCTCAGGAACAGATGCAGCGTCAGGAACACAGCAATAATTTAAGAGTGGACTTAGGAATTTAGACAACGCAAGTATGAAGACAGGACAAGAAGGAGTCCCTGAAGCACCCCTTATCTTTGGAATCATCCCTTATCTAGAAAACATACTCTGCTACCTAAATGTGGTGGCCGCGGAGTACCCATAAAACCTCACACCAAAAATGACACCTCAAGTAACACACCCATGGATGGGTGGATAGGGGATGGAGACAGGGGATGGTGTTGATCTCAATTTCACAAGGCAATGTGTCCCAATAGAAGATATCTACAGGTACGGATCCATGGTATTTGGGACTTTGGTAAATTACAAAACATTTATGACCATAAAATAAATTGATTTAGTATGCACAGTAGAGTAAGGCTTCACAGAGGCATTGTTCACAGTTTGGAAAATCTATGTTAAGGTTGCACATAGATATAGGTGGCAGACAATTGAGAAATTGATTGATGTAAGAGTTTAAATTGCTTATACATAACTGCATAAAATAACAATCTTGATAGATATATAAGTTACAACAATGATATAATATTTTTTTGCAAATTGTTTATATATTGAGAACTATATATTTTGCACTTTTATTAATTAATTTGATACTTGGGTTGCCACAAAATTGCATTGTCACGAATTAGCTGTGCCACAAATTAGCTTTGCTCATGCCAATCATTTTACTTGAATGTCAGAGGTGTACACTGACACAAATGTCAACACATTACTAGTAATACTATATGACAATCAATACATCATATTGCATGATTATATATTTCCATATTTTTTAGCCCTGATGAGGTAGCGGGATTGACTCCCAGGGGCGAAGAAACACATGTTGGCTAAGAACCTAACAGAAAATAAAGAATAGATGAACAGAAACATTTGTGAAATCTTGTGACAGTACTGTCAAATAATTATATTTGAGTACCACGAAAAAAGAAAAACCTGCGGTTTGTAGTGAATTAAATGCTGACAGGGACTAAATTATACTGGGGCAAAGCTTATTCAAAAGGTCCTAAAAGAATAACAACATAGTGTAATGTAGAAAATGTAAATACTAAGCACTGTCTATATATCTATCTCCACACGACATTGTAATCAGTAATCAAAGTATAACAGGTAAACACACTACAATAGAACTGGAAAGGTATAAACACAATTTATTAAAATGCCTCCCTATAAGGGTTACAATCTAAATAAAATTCAATAAAATATTCACATCAGTGAAATGAATCTCAGAGGTTTAAAAAAGGTCAAAGAACAAAGGTCGACGCTGCATTTCGGTGTTCGTTTCTATAGTTTACACCTTCTTCAGGACACTTTGACAGTCATTTCGTGAATGACACGGAGCACGGAGGAGCAGGGAGGCCGACCAAGCACCATCAGATGACGAGACACCACCAATCAAACCTATACAACGTTTGACCAGGATATATAGTCGTGGGATCTTAAATTCAGAAAAGACCCAAGTCTGCATCAAAATAGACTCGAGGTAGATGTCCGGGGGCTCTTCCGTTGCTCTTCTACTCTGTACCTTAAATTGAAAACAGGTCACAGTGGAATTTGAAGGAAACGAGGATTCACAGAGATCCGGTTGTCTAGAAGTCTTCTTAATGATGAAAATAGAAACTTCATAAATATCAGATTAATGTTGAACTGTCAAAGTGTCCTGAAGAAGGTGTAAACTATAGAAACGAACACCGAAACGCAGCGTCAACCTTTGTTCTTTGACCTTTTTTTAAACCTCTGAGATTTATTTCACTGATGTGAATATTTTATTGAATTTTATTTAGATTGTAACCCTTATAGGGAGGCATTTTAATAAATTGTGTTTATACCTTTCCAGTTCTATTGTAGTGTGTTTACCTGTTATACTTTGATTACTGATTACAATGTCGTGTGGAGATAGATATATAGACAGTGCTTAGTATTTACATTTTCTACATTACACTATGTTGTTATTCTTTTAGGACTTTTTGAATAAGCTTTGCCCCAGTATAATTTAGTCCCTGTCAGCATCACTGACTCCATTTAATTCACTACAAACCGCAGGTTTTTCCTTTTTCGCAGTACTCTACCCCTACCTGTGTCTAATCATCAGGGTAATCTTCCATATATTTTTGTATATTTGAGTACCAGCATGTGCTAGAGTTCAAAAAGTACCCGTCCCCTTTGTGACTGGCTTGAGCAATCTATTTTAAGAGCAGGCTGTGGTCCCATGGACCACTGCCTACTCTTAAAAAAATGAAAAAGTAATGTTTCATTTTTATTTTTTAAATCCTGGATTCCTTTAAGGAAAATGGGCTGCATTTAAAAGCCATTTACAAGGAAACAAGGGAACCATGTAAGTCAAGAGGGACCGAGGACTTACAAACTGTTTTTAGAGACAATGGTCCCTTCCACAAATAATTATAAATGGTAATATAACACTGGACTACACTGTGAACTGTGTACGTTTTCTCCAAATGGACAATTATATTTTTTAAACTAGCAATCTGAAAGAAAAACAAGGTAAAAATAAAGTGCAGTGGATAAAAACAGGGTTGGAAATCACCAGTTTCCAGACCTCAGGCATTGCATTTATATTTAATTTGTTTTGTGTGTGACCTTAGGCACTCTGTCTATGTATTTTTCAATGATTTTTCCTCTTCCTTTACGAGCAACATCCTAAATACATCTCCTTATCTCTATCACTCACTGTTCCATTATAAATGTAAATGTAAATGTAAATGTAGTTGAGCTTATATAGCGCACAGCTACCCGCAGTGGGTGTCCCGGCGCTTGCTTAGGGAACCCGTCCTGATATTCCCCTGTGTGATAGCCCCAGCAGGTATCCACAAGGTGAAAGTCAGGCATCCCGCCGCGAGGGGCCGTTGTGGAGATTAAGCAAGCTATTGCCCAGAGTCGCAGAGTGTGAACCCGTGAGTCGAGAAGGCACCGGAGCGAGAATTATCGAGTCTGTGGAATTTTTAGCCCAAGACCCGCCGAGGCGGGGAATTGAACCCTGGTCCAGGACCGATCTCAGCTTCCGGGTCTGCCGCCACTAACCCCTGAGCCACACTTCTCCACTAGCCACACTTCTCCACTGGGATGGGACCAACATTCGTATCTCCCTGCTTATGGATCTTTATATTCGCATAATATGAGGGCCACAAACAATTATTGTCGTATACTATTTGGGGAATGTTGAAAGACTGGAGCCCCACCCTCATCCTCGTGCAACAACTGTGCTGAGAAGAGGGGCACCCTACAACCCAACTCTTTATTTCAGACAGTATGCTCCTAATTAGAGACTTGCAGGTAGATTCATCAAAGACCCGTTTTGCGAGTCTTTAATAGCGATTCATAAGGAATCGCTATTACAGACTCGCAAAACGGGATTCATGTAGGAATCGCAAAATAAATTGCGATCCTACACATTCCTTATTTGCGATTAGCAAATTGCTAATCGCAAATAAGGAATAACTCCCCATTCCTTCCTATGGGCCTAAAGGCCCATAGGAAGGAATGGGGAGTATTCCTTATTTGCGATTAGCAATTAGCTAATCGCAAATAAGATAGCGATTTCAAGGGTGCCGGGGGTGTCCAAAGGACACCCTGTAGCACCCCATAAATGCAAATTTACACAGGTGTTGCGCACACACATGTCCTAAGGACATGTGTGTGTGTAACATGCCAAAGAGAAAAATGCACTAAAGTTCTTTTTTCTATTTTTTCGCAATTTACCACGAAGTCAGACTTTGTGGTAAATAGCGACCAAATATTGCGAATTCGCAATTTCAAATTGGTTGATGAATTGCATTTAAGGAATCACTATTAGAGATTCCTTAAATCCAATTCCTTGCAAATATGCGATTTCGCAAATAGCGATTTTTGCATTTGGGATGATGAATCCCGATTGCAAAAATCGCACTCGCAAAGGGCCAGATTCTCAGAATCTGGCCCTTTGCGAGCGCAATTTTGTTTCATGAATCGGGCTGTTGGTCCTCTGCACAGCTGTACACAAATAAGTTTCCAAACAGCCACTGACTGCAGTACTGGTGTTAGAGCGGTTTGTGCATGTGTGTGTGTGTGCATGTATGTGTGTGTGTTTGCATGTGTGTATGTATGTGTGTGTTGTGTGGCAATGGGTGACAAGCAGATGCAGTGGGTTCAATGGGAAAATAAGGAGAAGGAAGACTCTAGCAGAAAGCAGATCAAGCTTGTGAGAGATTATTAGCTTCTGTCAGGGTATGCCAACAGCAATATAAATCTGAGGTGAAAGACAGACGGGAGGACAGCAAAAGTCAGCGGTGAGATAGGTGAAAGGCAGCAACAATGCAAAGGTGAAAGGCAGCAACCAGGAGGTAATAGGAAGAAAGGACAACAACCGGAAGGAAAAAAGAGCAACTAGGAGGTGAAAGACAGAAGCGAAGAAGCACCTCCTTCACACAAATGTAGCATGCATTGTTGAGCCTCATCTTTATGAATGTACAATTTGCAAGCATTTCTTGCCCTGTTTGATTGGGGGAATGAAAGAGTAAATGCTGCTGTGCAAGGATTGTCTGCTTCCTCCACTAAGCAAGTAAACAAACATACTTTGGGCATGAAAAGGACAATAGAAAAGGAAATCTTGCAGTGGCATGCATGACCCCACTGATGATATCACCCCCCTCTCCCAAGTGGCATGGCCCACAGTTAGAACACCATGGTTATAAATATTTTACTCCAAAGTGCTCTAGGTGACAATTAGGTGATTAACCTATATTTAGTGTGGCCGAAAGTCCCAGAATTCTCCAGACAATCCCGCTTTTCAGTGAACTGTTTTGGCCGCCCAACACTTTCCTCAATTGTAAATACATTTCCAGTTATTGAAACTTATACTCTCCCAGGCACCTCTAAAGTTTGAAACAACATAAATAATTTACTTAACTTTTTCAGGCAGCACAAAAGTAGGTCGGCAGGGGTGGTGGAGGAGGGCAGAGAGGCACAGGGTGAGGTCCAGTCAAACCTAATGATAAGTAAATGTACCCTTGTAAATGAGGATAAGAGAAAGAGAATGTTTTAAAGTTACAGACACACACACATTTATGTGTATATATATATATATATATATATATATATATATATATATATATATATATATATATATAATAAGTCATAGTGAGGATGACATTTCACTCGTTCAAAACCATAGAAATTCAGTAGATATAGTTAGCTGAGCTAACAATATCTCATGCCCTGCAATCCACTGCTTATAACCTGACATATTACATCACTCATGACATGGTCAGTGACATCACTGATGACATCTCAAATTATATCTCTGATAACATCAACCTGTGACTGTGAGTGTTTTTCAACACGTTTATGAGTGTTCAATATATACACCAAGGTGTATTGGTGAATCAGCGTGTGTCTGAGTGACTGTATGAATGATTCAGTGGCTGCGTGACTGACTGTATAAGTGAGTGATAAGTGGGTCAGTGAATGTATGGGTGAGTAACTAGGTTGTGTGAATGTCTGTATTAATCTTCCAGTTGTTGTCAATGTGGCTGTATTGGTGTGTGAGGGGGTGCATGAGCTTCTGTATGAGTGAGTGATCGGTTGTATGAGTACCTCAATGGGTGTATGAGTATCTGTGTGGGTAGGTGAGGATGTATGTGACTGCCTTTATGGATGAGTGAATTTGTGAGTCAGTGGCTCTATCTGTTAGTGTTTATGTATGTGTGAAGGGCTGAATGGGTCAGTGAATATGTGTATGGCTCTGTCAGTTAGTGAGTGCATGTGTCAGTGGTATATGGGTGAGCAACTAGGTATGTGAAAGGCAGTAGAGGGGAGTGATGGGGAATGTGAGTGACTGTATGCATGAGTAAATGTGAGACTGGCTGTATAGGTGAGTGTGTGCTTGTGTCAGTGACTTATAGGTGAGTGAGTGTGTGCTAGTATATATGAGTAAGTGAGTGAGTGTGTAAGTGTGTGTGTATGTGTATGTGCAACTGTATGTATGAGTGGGTGGCTATACATTTGACTGAATGGGTGCATAGGTGTGTGACTAACTATGGCTGACTGACTCAGTGTGTGAGTAGCTAGATGAGTGGTTGTCTTAGTGAGTGTGTGGGTGTTTGAGTACATAAATGGGTGAGTGAGTGAATGAGTGTGTTGATGAATCAGTGACTAGCTGTGTAAGTACTCGTACAGGTATGTGAATGGTTTGAGAATGGTAGTGTGAATGTTGGAGTGGATATATGAAAGGTTATATGGGGGTGTGAGTGGATGCATGAGAGATTATGTGGATGATGTCATCAGTGATGTCACATGTTAATGACCATGTCATAAGTGAATGCAGCTGCATTTCTCTGGATTTGTACGAGTGATTTGTTAGCCTAACTATAATGTCACTGTAACCTTTGGCTTTTTCAGTGAATATGTAAGGTTTTTTTAAATTATATTTCCTAACTGAAACAGCCCTGTAACTATTGTTTTTTCAGTGAATTTCTATTGTTTTTTAAGTAGCAATGGTGTTTGCAGAGTGGTGGGGAAAAGGGGCGGGCCTCTGCCCAGTTCTCAGGAATCCCACTGTGCAGGATTAACAGAAATTACCAGGAGGGCTTCTTGGTCCCCAAGGTCCCTTAGCATTCAAAAGAACGTCACACCAGTAGTTTGCCAGGAGATGCGTTTGCAGAGTGGTGGAGAAAGGGGGCATGGCCTTGGAAGATCTTTTAGCGAACTCACTGTGTGGGACGTGCTGGAGGTAACCGAATGGGTAGTTGGCCCTCAACAACCCTCAATAGCCAAGGGGACTTTATCCCCCAACTAGTAGTGTGCCTGGAGGTGCATTTGCAGAGTGGTGGAGAAATGATGGTCTGATGATTGCACAGGTAGTGCCTGAGTGGTTCTATGAGTGCAATTGCCAAAGACACACTGCAAATACCGGGTCTTTTTGACAAAGTGTAAAGCACATATATAGACATATGTTACATAAAGTTTCAGTGTAGCTATTTAGTAAGTTACTAATTTAGCTTTCCTCTTTGTATTCATCTGTTGAAATAATGACATAAAAAATGTATTTTCCTTCTTCACAACAACACCGGAGGTTGCGATGACATCAGTAGTCATGACTACAAATGACAAAGTGTAAAACAGATAAATAAGCATATTATACACAAAGTTTGAGTCTAGCTGTTTAGTAACATAATTGTTTAACTTTATTTTAACAACACATTTGACAAAAACAAAAATCTAAAAAAATAACTTCCAACATCTGAACTCACAAATAGAATATAACTACCAAATACCCATCAAACTACGCATTGTCACCCAAACTCATGGGGAATGAACAAAAGTAGTGCAATGCACAATCTGTGACAAGTTCCTCTCAAGAGGGATGAACAAAATATATTCATGTGGGATGACGTCCATGTTCTATCATATTAAAACCTAACATAGAAAACATTTCCAACTGGCAATAAAGCAGCAGGAAGCTGGAGTACCATCTACATCAGTGGCAGCAACAAACATTCCTGGTTAGAAAGTCCCTTTAGAGGTGCAGACTACTACAACAGATGTGCTTCAGAGTTTTAAAGAATGGCCACTTATCCCATGGACTGTAGTGTTGTAATAACTGCTGGTGAACAGTGTGTAACAGGTATCAATAATGCTGCAAGAAATCATGCATACTAATTTTTTTCCCCTTTTATATTTTGTGTACATTTCTCAGTGCAGATTTATTTATTTCCTCCCATCCCATGTGCCATGTTTGTTCCAATAAAAAAGAACAAAATGTTTTTACAACTTTGCAAAACCGTTTAAAAAAGATAATTCAAAATCAAAACAGAAAATCATGTCACCGAGAAATAAAGGACTGTCATTGGATAATATGCTTTTTAATAATTAGAAGAACACACCCATGTATCTATCTTGAATATTCTTTCAAAAGAATTCAAAGTGATCAGATTTCCTCAATGCACAATATGTCAAAAGACATTGTCAAGGGGTACAAATAAAAAATATTCTTGCAGGACTCAGTGCATGCTTTCCCATTTAAAAATATACCAAAGCAAACGTATAAAAACAGCAAAAAAGCAACGCAAAGCTGAAGGACCCTCAACTTTAATAGCAGCAACAACAACATAGGCTCAGAGTGTCCCTTCAACTCCAAGATTTGGCCCCACAGTTCTGCTGCCCAGATGGCATCATATTGCATGGATTGTGGAGTTGTAGTGAGTGCTGGAGAGTTGTCCAAAACAGCCCTTCACAATGCTGCATAGACTCATAGATATTGATGGCCTATTTTTTGGGCCCTTCATAGTTTTTCTACATTAGCAGAAATGTTATTGTCTTACAAAATGGGTATCTAATGTATACATGCTGTTCATTTTACTATCTTCTAATTATTTGTAGAACTACCTATATATAACTTGCTGTATGGACAAGTCAAAGCATTCCTCTACAAATAAATACAGAGCTACATTTTGCCAGTTGTCATTATTAATAAAGTTTTCACTTTCTAAATATAAGGCACCAGTCTGTTTTTAAATCTTCTAATGAGTGCATCAACAACATATACATACATACTCTGTTTTTTTAGACCACACTATGTTAAATTGTGTAATCATTTCTACAAAACTATCAATTGTAATATATGTGTCCTGTTTTGCAACTCCTCCTCTTAACAGCTCTTCATTTTCCCTAGAATCCTGCACAGGACCAAAGAACTACTACAAATCCATTTCTATACAGCGCCTGACTCCGCCTTCCTTGTACCTGTTCTCCAACAACTTGTTCTACATGTGTAGGTACCATCACCTCTTTTGCTATAGGGGTGCCATTCTTCAGTTCAAAACATTATCCTCTGTAATCAATAGCATAAAGTAATCTATTGTCCTAGACATAGCTTTCTTCATTAAAGAAAGACTCTGTACTAGAAATATGTACTCATTCTCCACAAAAAAATTGTACAAAAGTTACTTCTATTCAATAATCTTTTTCTGGTTTTGTCTTCTCGTGCACAACACCTTTTTGTCAGGAGTTGTTAGACTTAGCACTTTTTGCAGGGTCATCCCTGAACTTGTTGTCTTCCTCATGGTATTTTTTCTGACCTAGTGTTGGTGGTTTTAGGACTCCAGGCACTTTATCACTGCTGTGCAGTATAAAGTGCATGTGCTCTCTATGGTGAACGTGGCACGTTTGTTCGACACCTGTTTGGTGTAATTAATTTACCCATGTAAAGAGGTATCTCATATACCCAGGGCCAGTAAAATAAAATGCTACTGGTGGGCTTGCAGTGCTGCTTACACTACCCACCAAAGTATCCTTTTAAACCTGTCTCAGGACCCAATTCAGGGCCTGCACACACAGTTTACTGCCGCTGTGACATGGCACATAAAGTGGTTGCCATGTCTGTGACTCCCCTTTAACTACATATCAGTCACCCCTAAGTAAGGCCCCAGCTAGCCCTAAGGGCATGGTGCACTGTAGGTAAAAGGTAGGGCATATGCCTTAACTGTGTGGCATGTCCTAGTAGTGACAAACAGCCATTTTGATTTCTCACAAACTGTGAGGCTGCCCTCTCATAGGAATGCATTTGGGATTCCCTGATACGTGTTTCAGTTTTAATTCCTGACATGAGAGGAGTAGCGTGGTCAAGTTTGGTATGTTTGGAATAGTGGTAACAAATGCTGCGTAATGGTTTTAGCAGATTTATCATAACTTTTTCAGAAATGTCACTTTTAGAAGTGGGCATTTCTGTGCGCTATGTGTCTTTGTGCCTGCCTGTTGTGTATTGCATGTCTGGCTCTGAATGACAGGGTCTGGGGAGGTGCAGTGGCTCCAGAGGGGCTGGGTGTGTCAGCACTAGGCTGAACAAGCTGATCTACATTTGGAGTAGGGGGAGGAGTAGCACCTGGGCCTGAATAGGACTCTGCATGCCTTAAACATTGCTGGCTCTGCCCCTTTGTGGTGTGTCTGGTGCCAGAGCCTACACTGACAAAGGGAGGATGTTGTGCACTATAAAGAAATGTGTAAGTGCCCCCCATAACTGGGTATAAATATTGGGCCTGTGACCCCATGTAAAGGTGTGGAACTTTGGTGCTTACTTGGGACTGTAGAGGGAACACTGTGTGGGCTGCAGTCAGGAGGAACCGCCATGGGACTTCATTGCTGAGAGGAGGACTGCCCCTTCCCTTGTGCTGGCCTGCCTGGCTGCACCCTGCCTGTGTGTCCCCCCTGCACTCTGCCAGAATGGCTGAGTGCTATGGCCTGATCCAGGAACCAAGTGGGAGCGCTGCCTTGCTGCCTGCTGTTGCCCCTGAAGAAAGGTGATCCTACCCACTCGAGGGGCCTTGTGGGTGCTACACTGTTGTTGCCCCCTTTGAGCCCAAGGAGGGGGGCTCCAACTTTGCTCGTAAGCGAGTAACGTTGATTGGAAGTCAGGCAGAGGCTGCCTGGTAGTGGGTGGGGATCTAATGAGGACGAAGAGAGCCCCATATGGTCCCCAAGCCTTTGTGAGGGTCTGTGGCTCTGGACTGTGTCTGCCCACCAGGAGTGTGTGGTGGGCATCTTTTACCACAATCCCGAAGCCCAGAAGTGGGCTCTTGTTGCCACAAGAACAGCTGTGACATGAATCAAAAGCAGGCAGAAGCCGGGAAAAGCCTGACAGTGGGTGGCGGGTGGCCGGCAGGGGAGATGGAGTCTCACAGTGTTTCTGCTGCCTTAGTGAGGAAGTCAGGTGCGATTGTACCTGACAGTAGGCAGGGCTCCCCATACGGAGGAAGAGAGCCCTGCGTGTCTGTCAAAATGGGGAGAAGCCAAGGAGAGCCCTGTGTGTTTGGGCAGACCAAGACAGAGCCTCGCATGTTCACCAGACCCCGTGGGAGAGGACTAGAGCCTCGCGGGCTCCCTGCTGCTACACCCTTCCTGTCAGCCTACTTTCCCTGCACAGAGAAGCCCCATTGAGTGGGGCTTAGAAAGGTGAGTTGCAACCTTACCCCCATTGTTTTACAGGCCCACTGGGGCAATTGCTCCACTGCACCCGCAGCAAGGAGGCTAGTGATGCCCCAGTGTACCGAATAGGGTGAGCCCTGAGTTTGTGGGACAGAGGGCATTGAGGGGAAGTCCAATACCGGCACCCGTGGAGCAGGCCAGTTGGCCTGGTGTTCACCTTGTGCTTTGGTTGGAAGTACAGCCCTGGGGTGATGTGTGCACCTTATCAGTGTTACTGTGGTGCACTGGGGCTAATTTAGGATGAATGCTAATATGATTTATGCATAAGGTGTTTTTGCTAGGTGCGATGTTGCCAGTAGTTGTGGTTGTTTTCCCTAATCGCGATCTATCTAATGGTTATGACTATGGGTGGGCGGAATTTGCATAATCGTGTAACGCAAATCTCTGCGAAACGGTAATAAATCTCCGCGAACACGCAGAAATTCAGCAAAGATGCGGAATTGCTGGTTCGCAATGCTCTTTTCCTGTTCGCAATTGCTGTTTGCGTGCTTGGGTGGAAATATCTTGTGAACACGCATTTTGAGAACGCAAACAAGCAAAAAATGTTGGGCAATTTTGTGTTCTCAGCGGAACGCGAAATTACCCAAATTCCGTGAGCGGAACGGAATTTGCTGACCAGGCCTAGTTATGACAGTGGCCCAATTGGTCCTGTGATGTATATAATCCATGTGAAGTCATACTAAGTACCAGGTGGCACAGTGTACATATGTGAATATGTTCTAATGTGTTTTATGGGTAATACAAAGGTTATTTTTGATATAACCTTGTGTGGAGTTTCTGTGTGGTGTGCCTAATGTATCGCTGCTGTGTGAGTTGGTTGCACAAACGCTTTACACATTGCCTCTGGGATAAGCCTGATTGCTCTGCCAAGCTACCAATGGGGTGGTCAGGGGTTATCTTCAGTGTGTAAATCCCTTGCCCTGACTAGAGTGGTGGTTTCTACCTGCCCTAGATACATGCCCTAGCCAACCAGAAATCCAATTTCTAACAAGAGTCATTCTATTTATGATCAAAATGAAAAGCCTCACCTTCAAAGCAAGAACAAAATCAATTATTCTCTCAATTTGTTGTTTCTGTTTCAGTGCCTCTCTCCTTTTTTCACGACTTTTTCACAGTAGATTTATAACAACTCTACTATGAAACATTCTGGCTCTGATATCCTTTAACTGCTTCTGTCTCCTAGGTGTGGCCATCGTTGTTACATTTTTTCCTGTTCTTGTTGTGTAAATTTTTTTCACTTTTATTATTTCTTACAGTCTGAATTTTATTTTCAATATTTTGTAATCTTTGGAAATGTCCACATATATTTTTAAGAAATGAGTTTGTTTTCTTCCCAGTAGTTCTTTTTTCTTTCACCACTTTTTCTTAATTTTACCCCTTTTTTGTCTAAATTCTGCATACATAATGTAGTTGCTTCTGTTTCTTTTTCCTCTGAGCTTTCTCAGGCATTCTGTCTGTAGTTATGAAGATATTGTTCTGTAAAAAAGTATGTATATTTGAATTTTAATGTAGCCAATGAACCAACTACTTTACTACTGGCTCACACATAATACAAAATCAGATTATATGTTATGTTGCAGTTTTAAATCTACAGAAGAACTTAACAACATAACTACAAGTAGTTCCTACAATGTACCAAACCCAAAACAGAATGCAAAACGTAATTTATTAGCTACCTTTTATTATTATTATTGCAGCCTCTCCTACAACACAGCTGCACCAAATCTTAATTCTCTCTAATATGTTGTGAAAGACTACTTTTTCCCTTTTCTAGAAATTTTTAAATAAGCATTAACCAATGTGTAAAGGGGTAGATAGAGGTCTCAATACAAGAGCTATTTCTGTGCTTCTCTACCAATGTGTAACTGGTAGATTTAGTGTTTCAGTACTTTTCTAATTAGATGTGTCAGATTTATATTTTGAGAAACACCGCATATAAGAAATCTGCTCATTGATTTGTATCACAGCATGTATCTCTCTAATTCATCTGAGTACATGCAAACAGTGCATGAAAGGTTACATTTATAATTCCCAAGATGGTTCTAAAAGAGTACATATTCATCACTAAAACTTGTGAATACATGTGTTTGTGGTTGAGTACAACAATACACCCCAGGAGATTGGATGAGTGCATAGATAGTGCCTAGATGATTCTCTCAGAATATTTGTACCTGTGTATTCACATGGCTATATTGCTACTATCTGGGTGATCAGATAAATGAATAGGTGTTGCCTGCATAGCTTAATTAGTATATAATTACTGCCGGCTTGATCGGAAGAGTGCATGTGTAGTGCCTGGGTGAATTATTAAGTCTAGATATCACACTTGATATATGATTGCTTACATGGCTCTCTAAGAGCATACATTTCTCTGTTACTCAGCATGCATATGCATCAGTAAGTTTCTAAAACTTAAAACAAGAATTCTCACTATTTGAAAGCACAAAAACCTTTCTTAATGGCATACCTACATCCTTTCGCAAATATTTCTTGTGTCTTTAAAACATATATTCAGCATTTTTCAACAAAAAGTTACATCCCAAACAAAGCTAGTACAATAACTCTCAAGAGACATTCTGCTCTATTAACTCTTCTCAATTTTAAACAGAGCATCTTTAAAGAAATACACCACCGGCACAATGTACTTGAAAACAGCCTCTAAAGAACATAGCTCACTATGTAAATATGTATGTGATTTCATTATAGATATTCACCCTTAGGCCTTCTTTCCTAAAATATATAGTTCTCTCCATCTTTAAGTGTACTGAAGAATCTCATTGTACATATAAATATCTGCAAACACAAAAAACATATCTCACAATCTATGTACATGCAAACCTGTCATATAAGTTAAAAACCACATTGAGAAACACTTACTATTACATACCTAACAAGTATTACTACGTTATCATGCATATACAGATGCAGCACATTTTCTTATATTTTATTTCTGACTTCACTACTTCTGATTAATAATGTGACTAAAAGTACTGCAACTCTCAGAATGCAAACAATAGAGATGCATCTATTCTGCACATAATGCTTAGACATTTAAAACATAGCAATTTTTAAAGGCACTGCTCATGGTAATGTTCTACAGTACTAACATCTAAAACACATATTAATCTTATTTTTGGTAACGAGGTATAACACCACCTCAAGGCGCTCTGCAATGTATATAGGAGAGGAGATAATGCAAAGTATTGGTGGTGCTACTAGGGAAAGGGAGGGTCAGTTACCAAAACAACCCCTATTAACCCTTCAAAGATGGGAACTCAATCAGCATCAACACTCGAATCTAAGCACACAAAAAGTCCAAAGCTAATGATGTTCTTCAGAACAAGTGTTTTTGTTGTCCACTTTTAATCCAGAGAATTAAATCCAGGTTAAACAGTATCTAAATCCTTTACAGCCAATACAGATTCATTACCACTGAGATGTCATCAGTGATGTCACTGACCATGTCATGAATGATGTAATATGTTAAGTCATTAGCAGTGCATTGCGGGGGCGTGAGGTATAGTTAGCTCAACTAACTGTAACATCCGATTTTCTCTGGTTTTGTACGAGTGAAACTTCCAACTAACTATAACATCCTTGAAACCTGTGGTTTTTTCAGTGGATTTCTATGTTTTATTAAATGCTAATTTCTAACAATAACGTCCCTAAAACCCATGGTTTTTTTCAGTGAATTTCAAAGATTTTTTTAATGGTAATTCCAACTGTAACGTCCCTGAAATCTATGTTTTTTTCAGTGAATTTCAAAGGTTTTTTAAATGCTAATTTCTAACTATAACGTCCCTGAAACATATTGTTTTTTCAGTGAATTCCAAAGGTTTTTTATATGCTAATTTTCAACTATGCCTACAGAGGTAGGGCATGTGCAGAAAGAGGAAGAAAGGCGCAGAAAGAAGCAAGAGAAATGGAGCGGGACACAACACAATTCCAGAACGTCAAAGAAAAGTACAGAAACAAGCAGGAGATATGGAGAAAGAACCAACAGAGTTGCAGTCATCCTGTGCCCCCAACATTTCGCTGACTGGTACTGGTGGTAACTGACTGACTAACCAGGCCCGGAGGCACTGCTATGCTCAAAGGCACTTAGAATACAGTGACAACACTTACATACACTGGGGTACACTATGGGTTGGGGTATCCCTGGGATTGTCTTGACTTCCACTGTAAAGCCCTAGTACATATTAGGGCAAGGGGATTAAAAGTACCTCTAACTCAGAGGTGCAGAAAGAGGCAAGAGAGGTACAGAAACAGGCAGGACAGGTACAAAACAGGGATCAGAGGTGCAGAAAGAGGCTAGGGGGTGCAGAAAGAGAAAAGAGGGGTACACAAAGAGGCAAGAGATCTGCAGAAAAAAAGCAACAGAGGTGCTGAAAGAAGCAAGTGAGGTGCAGACAGACCAAAAGAGATCTGTAGAAAATAGCAACAGAAGTGCTGAAAGAGGCAAGAGAGGAGTAGAAACAGGCAGGCAGGGTGCAGAAACAGGGAACAGAGATGCAGAAAAAGGCTAGAGAGTTGCAGAAAGAGAAAAGACAGGTGCAGAAAGGGTCAAGAGATATGCATAAAAAAGTAAGAGGTGCTGAAAGACACAAGTGAGGTACAGAAAGAGTCAAGAGATCTGCATAAAAAAGCAACAGAGGTTCTGTAACAGGCAAGTGAGGTGCAGAAAGAAGCAACAAAGGTGCTCAAGGAGGCAAGGTGGATGCAGAAAGAGGCAAGAGCAGTGCAGAAAGTACCAAGAGAAGTACAAAAAGACTCAACATAGGTACAAAAGGAGGCACGAGTGCTGCAGAAAGAGGGAAGAAAGGTGTAGAAATAGGCAGGAGAGTTGCACAAATAGGGAAGAGGGGTGCAGAAAGAGGCAGGAGGGGAGTGTATGAGTGCCGTTCTGACAACTAGACCTGGAACTAAGAAATCACTACAATTAAATCTGGTCAATGTTTCGTTGTTATGTTTTCCTGGAAGCGTAAGTGGAGTGGGTTGGCCAGACAAAAAACGATGCCAACAGTTCCTGGTTTCGAATGTTTACAACGGCTTGACAGCGGCGCCAAGAGAGGCAAGAGAGGTGCAGAAAAAAGCAAGTGAAGTGCAGAAAGAGGCAACAGCGGTGTAGAAAGATGCATGAGAGGTGTAGAAACAAGCAAGAGAAGTACAGAAAGAGGCAAGAGAATTGCTGAAAGAAGTAACACAGGTTTAGAAAGAAGCAAGATAAGTGCAGAAACAGGCAAGTGGGATGTAGAATGAAGCAAGAGCAGTACAGAAATAACCAACAAATGTTCAAAAAGAGGCAAGAGGGGTGCAGAAAGAGGTAAGAGAGGTGAACAAAGAGGCAAGAAAGGTACAGAAAGAGGCAGAAGGGTTGCGAAAAGAAGGAAGAGAAGTGCAGAAAGAGGCAAGGGAATTGCTGAAAGAAGCACATAGGTGTTAAAAGAAGCTACAGAGGTACAGAAAGAGGCACACATGGTGCAGAAAGAGGGAAGAGAGGTACAGAAACAGGCAGGAAAGGTGCAGAAACAGGGAACAGGGTGAAGAAAGAGGCAATATAGGTGCCGAAACAGATAAGAGGGGTTTAGAAGGAGGCAAAAGATCAGCCGAAAAAAGCAACAGAGGTGCTGAAAGAGGCAAGTGAGGCGCAGAAAGAGGCAAGAGATCTGCAGAAAAAAGAAGCAGAAGTGCTGAAAGAGTAAAGTGAAGTGCAGAAACTGGCATGAACAGTGCAGAAACAGGGTACAGAAGTGCAGAGAGAGGCAAGAGAGGTGCAGAAAGAGAAAAGAGGGATGCAGAAAGGGGCAAGAGATCTGCGGAAAAAAAGCAACTGAGGTGCTAAAAGACGGAAGTGAGGTGCAGAAGGAGGCAAGCGATCTGCAGAAAGAAGCTACAGAGTTACAGAAAGAGGCAAAAAGGTGCTGAAAGAAGCAACAGACGTATAGAAAAGAGCAAGAGAAGTGTAGAAAGAGGTAAGTGAGGTGCAGAAAGAAGCAAGAGCAGTGCAGAAAGAACCAATAGAGGGGCTGAAAGAGGCAACAGAGGTACAGAAGGAGGCACAAGAGGTGAAGAAAGGAGGAAGATGAGTGCAGAAAGAAGCAACAGAGGTGCTGCTGAAAGAGTCATGAGGGGGCAGAAGGAAGGAAAAGAAGTGCAGAAAGAAGCAATAGAGGTGCTGAAAGATGCATGAAGGGTACACAAAGAGGCAAGAGAAGTGCAGAAAGAAGCCATAGAGGTACAGAAAGAGGCAAGAGTTGTGCAGAAAGAGGGAAAAGATGTAGAGAAAGAGGCAAGAGAGTTGATTAAATAGGGAAGGGAGGTGCAGAAAGAGGCAGGAGTGGTGCAGAAAGAATTAAGAGAGGTGCAGAAAGAAGCAAGTGAAGTGCATAAATAGGCAACAGCGGTGCAGAAAAAACACACAAAAGTTACAGATACAAGTAAAAGAAGTGCAGCAAGATCTAGGAGAATTGTTGAAAGGAGCAACAGAGGTTTAGACTAAAGCAAAAGAAGTGCAGAAAGAGGCAAGTGAAGTGCAGAAAGAAGAAAGACCAGGGCAGAAAGAACCAACAGCAGTGCAAAAGGAGTCATGAGGGGTACATTCAAATAAGAGTTTATTGTTATTAGTTAATACAAACCATCACAATATACCTATAAAAGCAATCCTTTTTAAAATAATCACTTATCTATGCAACATGAATTAATATTGCTACAGCTCAGGAAAATCTTGTTGTCTTGGTAAAAACATTATCATTGTAAACTTTATTCAGTCATTAATGTGGATACTCCTTACTGTTGCTATAAAGTGATGTATACCTCAATATAAAATTCCACAACTTTAAGTGTCAACATCATACTAGTGTTTTAACAGCATATAAATGTTGTGTACATATTGTACAGGGCAATTCCTCATGCTATAGTATGCAGCTTACAATTCTGCTTGACTTCTTTATCATAAAGGGGCACAGATAGAAGGAAGAGAAGTGCAGAAACAAGCTACAGAGTTGCTGAAAGAGGCACGAAGGGTGCAGAAAGAGGCAAGAGAAGTGCAGAAAGAATCAACAGAGGTACAGAAAGAGGCAAGAGTGATGCAGAAATAGAGAAGAGAGGTGTAGAAAGAGGGATGAGAATTGCTTAAAGAAGCAAGAGAAGTGTAGAAAGAAGCAAGAGAAAATCGGAAAGAGGCAAGTGAGGTGCAGAAAGAAGCAAGAGCAGTGCAGAAGGAACCAACATAAGTGCAAAAAGAGGCTAGAGGGGTGCAGAAAAGGTTCGGAGGGGTGGATAAAGAGGCAAGAGATATACACAAAAAGGCAAGAGGGTGCAGAAAGAAGGAAGGAAAGGCAGAAAGAGGCAAGCGAATTGCTGAAAGAAGCACAGAGGTGTAGAAAGAAGCAACAGAGGTACAGAAAGAGGCACGAGTGCTGTAGAAAGAGGGAAGAGAAGTCCAGAAACAGGCAGGAAAGGTACAGAAACAGGGAACAGGGTGCAGAAAGAGGCAAGAGAGGTGCAGAAAGAGAAAAGAGGGGTGCAGAAAGAGGCAAGAGATCTGAAGATAAAAGCAACAGGGGTGCTGAAAGAGGCAAGTGAGGTGCAGAAACAGGCAGGAAAGGTGCAGAAACAGGGAACAGAGATGCAGAGGTGCAGAGAGAGGCAATAATGGTACAGAAAGAGGAAAGAGGGATGCAGAAAGGGGTGAGAGATCTGTAGAAAAACGCAACTGAAGTGCTGAAAGAGGCTAGTGAGGTGCAGAAACAGGCAGGAAAGGTACAGAAACAGGGAACAGAGATGCAGAGGTGCAGAGAGAGGCAATAATGGTACAGAAAGAGGAAAGAGGGATGCAGAAAGGGGCAAGAGATCTGTAGAAAAACGCAACAGAAATGCTCAAAGATGCAAGTGAGGTGCAGAAAGAGGCAAGATATCTGCAGAAAGAAGCAACAGAGGTACAGAAAGAGGCAAGCGTGGTTCAGAAAAAGGGAAGAGAGGTAAAGAAAGAGGCAAGAGAGTTACCAAATACAGAAGAGGGGGCAGAAAGGCAACAGAGGTGCAGAAAGATGCAAGAGAGGAACAGAAACAAGCAAAAGAAGTGCAGAAAGAGCTAGGAGAGCTTGAAGAAACAAAGGTTTAGAAAAAATCAAGAGAAGTGCAGAAAGAAGTAAAAGAGAAGCAAAAGGAGTCACAGAGCATGCAGGACGAAGGAAGAGAAGTGCAGAAAGAAGCAACAGAGATTCTGAAAGAGGCCGAAGGGTGCAGAAAGAGGCAAGAGAAGTGCAGAAAGAGGGAAGAGATGCGCACAAACAGGCAAGAGGGGTACAGAAAGAGGCAGGAGGTGTTAAAAAAAAGGAAGAGAAGTGCAGAAAGAGGCAAAAGATTTGCTGAAAGAAGCAACAGAGGTGTAGACAGAAAGCAAGAGAAGTGCATAAAGATGCAAGTGAGGTGCAGAAAGAAGCAAGAGCAGTGCCAAAAGAACCAACTGAGGTGCTGAAAGTGGCAAAGAGAGGTGCAGAAGGAGGCACGAGAGGTTCCGAAAGAAGGAAGAGGAGAGCAGAAAAAAGCAACAGAGGTGCTGAAAGAGTCACAAAGGGTACAGAAAGAGGCAAGATCAGTGCAGAAGGAAGCAACAGAGGTACAGAAAGAGGCAAGAGGTGTGCAGAAAGAGGGAAGAGAGGTAGAGAAAGAGGCAAGAGGGGTACAGAGAGAATTAACAGAGATGCAGAAAGAAGCTAGTGAAGTACAGAAAGAGGCAACTGTCAAGGTTACAAGCACTCTTACCTGTGAGTTGCTTGTAGATGGATTTCGCAGAGACGTTATGGACCAACTTCCCCGAATTCTAGGCAACACCTAGTGATTGATTAGAACACCTAGGTAATCAAATAGAAAAAAGGGAGGAAGGCCGGATAGTGGACGCTACCTGTTCCTGGGTTGTCGACCTGCGAGGCAACAAAGAAACTTTTGTAACTTTTATCCCCTTTGTTCTACACAATTAACCTATATCTATTCTTACAGTTCACTCTCTTTTATTCCTAAAAGCCTACCTGCGACAGTAAGAATCTAGGCGTCGCGTCCGTGATGTCGTCGTGGAGGGTTGTAGTTGTGTAGGTTGTAGAGATGAAAGAGTTGAAGCCAAGAAGGAGAAGTCTTGTTCTTTCTCCTAAGAAAAATCAAGTTATAGCAAATAAGTTACTCCCTTTTCTACAGTTCGTTTCACACTATAAACATTGCCTCTACTCTTGTACATATCACTTACTCAGTGTACTCTGTCATGTCCTCCCTCGACTTCTCAACCTAGATAGAAACAACTCTAAACAAGAAACAAATTGCCAAAACTCTATAATCTCAATTATTGTCCACAAAGTTTTGTGCTTTGATATTTTCTCAAAGCCCCTTTTTCCTCTTTCAGAACACCCAACAGTCTCTTAAAACAAAATGCACGGAGTGTCCTTGAAGAATCCTTTCAGGTAAGTTCAAGTCTTTCAAATATATTGCTGCTTGCTTGCGTTGGGCGCCTTGAAACTAACTATAAAAAAGATTTCACTTAGCTTGTGTTTTCTTTTCCTTTTTAGAACACGCGCTGGAAATCATGCAGGAAGATGAAGGCCTTTGAAGATCTCCGGGCGGCGGCTGGCATTCAGGATCCCAGGGCGCTCCAAGATGAGTCCTTCTCGAGGGCGTGGCAGGAGGCGAAGCGTCGGGAAGCTTTGGGTGTGGCTTTTTATAGCCGAGCCACACCCCAAGAGAAGCTGACGCATTGCGCACGATTTTCCAGCGTGCGTATGCGTCTCGGGAAGTTTCTTCAGACGGCTGCATGGTTCTGAAACTTAAGCACTAATCTGTGATCTCTACCTTATGCTCACAATTATTGATAACATCGATCAGCAAATTGGTACCAAGAGGTAAAATATTAAATATGACAAAGTATTTGAAAGATCGGCATAAACCTCAAACATTCTTTACAACTGAGGAACACTTATGCAATGCTCCTTATACATTACATGTAACACTTGTGCAATATTCCTCATACATTACATTTGGCGTGCTGGGTGCACGGGACAGGTGTGGGTTTCTTGATGAGATAAAAACTGCTCTAACTGCTCAGTGTAGAGCAGAAGGTGTTCAGGATTGCGATTCATGACAGCAACAGAAGTGAAGAAAGACACAAGAGAGGTGCAGCTACAAGCAAAAGAAGAGCAGAAAGAGCTAGGAGAATTGCTGAAAGAAGCAACTGAGGTTTAGAAAGAAGCAAAGGAAGTGCAGAAAGCAACAAATGAGGTGCAGAAAGAAGCAAAACCAGTGTAAAAAGAACCAACAGCGGTGCAAAAGGAGGCATGAGGGGCACAGAAAGAAGGAAGAGAAGTGCAGAGATAAGCAACAGAGATGCTGAAAGAGGCACAAAGGGTGCATAAAGAGGCAAAAAAGTACAGAAAGAAGCAACAGAGGTACAGAAAGAGGCAAGAATGATGCAGAAATAGGGAAGAGAGGTATAGAAAGAGGGAAGAGAATTGCTGAAAGAAGCAACAGAAGTGTAGAAAGAAGTAAGAAAAAATCAGAAAGAAGCAAGTGTGGTACAGAAAGAAGCAAGAGCAGTGCAGAAAGAAGCAAAAGAAGCAAAAGTAGGCTAGAGGGGTGCAGGAAAAGGTAGGAGGGGTGTACAAAGAGGCAAGAGAATTGCTGAAAGAAGCAACAGAGGTATAGAAGGATGCGGCAAGAGTGGTACAGAAAGAGGTCAGTGAGGTGCAGAAAGAGATGAGATCTGCAGAGTTCCAAGAGAGGCAAGAGAAGTGCAGAAAGAGAAAAGAAGGGTGCAGAAAGAGGCAAGAGATATGCAGGAAAAAAGCCACGGAGGCGCTGAAAGACGCAAGTGAGGTGCAGAAAGTGGCAAGAGATCTGCAGAAAAAAAGCCACAGAGGTGCAGAAAAAGGGAAGAGAGGTGTAGATAGAGGCAGGAGAGTTGATGAAATATGAATGAGCGGTGTAGAAAGAGGAAACAAAGGTGCAGAAAGATGCAAGAGAGGAGCGAAATAAGCAAGAGAAGTGCAGAAAGATGTAAGAGAATTGTTGAAAGAAGCAGCAGAGGTTTAGAAAGAAGCAAGAGACATGCAGAAAGAAGCAACTGAGATGCAAAATAGGCACAAAGGGTGCAGAAAAAAGGAAGAGAAGTGCAAAAAGAAGCAACAGAGGCACAAAGAGTGCAGACAGAGGCAAGAGAAGCAACAGAGGTACAGAAATAGGCAAGCGTGGTGCAGAAAGAGGGAAGAGAGGTAAAGAAAGAGGCAAGAGAATTGATCAAATACAGAAGAGGGGACAGAAAGAGGCAACAGAGGTGCAGAACGATACAAGAGAGGAGCAGAAACAAGCAAAAGAGTTGCAGAAAGAGAGAAAGAAGTAACAGAGGTTTAGAAAGAAGCAAGAGATGTGCAGAAAGAAGCAATTGAGATGCAAAAGGAGGCCCAAAGGGTGCACAAAAAAGGAAGGGAAGTGCAGAAAGAAGCAACAGAGATGCTGTAAGAGGTTCAAAGGGTGCAGAAAGAGGCAAGAGAAATGCAGAAAGAAGCAACAGAGGTACAGAAAAAGGCAAGAATAGTGCAGAAATTGGGAAGAGAGGTGCACAAACAGGTAAGAGAGGTACAGAAAGAGGTAGGAAGGGTGCACAAAAAGGAAGAGAAGTGCAGAAAGAGGCAAGATATTTGAAGAAAGAAGCAATAGAGGTGTAGACAGAAGCAGGAGAAGTACAGAAAGAGGCAAGCAAGGTGCAGATAGAAGCAAGAGCAGTACAAAGAACCAACAGAGGTGCTGAAAGTCACAACAGAGGTGCAGAAGGAGGCACGAGAGGTGCAGAAATAAGGAAGAGGAATGCAGAAAGACTCAACAGAGGTGCTGAAAGAGTCACGCGGGGTACAGAAATAGGCAATAGCAGTGCAGAAAGAAGCAACAGAGGTACAGAAAGAGGCAAGAGTGGTGCAGAAAGAGGGAAGGGAGCTGTAGAAAGAGGCAAGATAATTGATTAAATAGGGAAGAGTGGTGCAGAAAGAGGCAGAAGGTGCAGAAAGAATTAACAGAGGTGCAGAAAGAGGCACGAGAGGTGCAGAAAGAAGCAAGTGAAGTGCAGAAAGAGGCAACAGAGGTACAGAAAGATGCAAGAGAGGAGCAGAAACAAGCAAGAGAAGTGCAGAAAGAGCCAAGAGAATTGCTGAAAGAAGCAACAGAGGTTTAGAAAGAAGCAGGAACAGAACAGAAAGGGGCAAGTGGGGTGCAAAAAGAAGCAAAAGTAGTGCAGAAAGATCCAACAGAGGCCAACAGAGGGGTGCCGAAAGAGGTAGGAGAGGTGCACAAAGAGGCAAGAGAGGTACTGAAAGAGGCAGGAGGGGTGCAAAAAGACGTACAGAAGGAAGCAACAGAGATGCTGAATGAGGCACGAAGGGTTCAGAAAGAGGAAAGAGAAGTGCAGAAAGAAGCAACAGAAGTACAGAAGAGGTACAGAAAGAGGCAAGAATGGGCAGAAAGAGAGAAGAGAGGTGTAGAAAGGGATGTATGATGTTACCACACGTACTTTTAGCACGCATACCATTACCACAGATTTTTTACAACGCAGGTCATTTTACAACGGATACCATTACAACGCAATACACTACAACGCAGATACTATTACAACACAGACCATTACAACGTAAGTATAATTAAACCTAGCCCTAAAACCTAAAAATACCCCTGTACCCCAAAACCCAAACCCAGCCCTAAAACCTGAAAATACCCCTGTACCCCAAAACCCAAACCCAGCCCTAAAACCTAAAAATACCCCTGTACCCCAAAACCCAAACCCAGCCCTAAAACCTAAAAATACCCCTGTACCCCAAAACCCAAACCCAGCCCTAAAACCTAAAAATACCCCTGTACCCCAAAACCCAAACCCAGCCCTAAAACCTAAAAATACCCCTGTACCCCAAAACCCAAACCCAGCCCTAAAACCTAAAAATACCCCTGTACCCCAAAACCCAAACCCAGCCCTAAAACCTAAAAATAATAATAATAAATAATATTAATAAATAATAATAATAATAATAATAATAAATAATTATAAATAATAATAATAATAAATAATAATAATAATAATAATAATAATAATAAATAATAATAATAATAAGATAAACTTACCTATAAATATACTTACGATGTAATGGTCTGCGTTGTAATAGTATCTGCGTTGTAGTGTATTGCGTTGTAATGGTATCCGTGGTAAAATGACCTGCGTTGTAAAAAATCCGTGGTAATGGAATCCGTTGTAAAAAATCCGTGCTAACAGTTACATACCGTAGAAAGAGGCAAGAGAGTTGCTCAAATAGGGAAGAGATGTACAGAAAGAAGCAAGTAAAGTGCAGAAATAGGCAATAGAGGTGCAGAAAGATTCAAGAGAGGTGCAAAAGCAAGCAAGAGAAGTGCAGAAAGAGGCAAGGGAATTGCCAAAAGACACAACAGAGGTTTAGAAAGACACAAGAGTAGTGCAGACAGAGGCAAATGAGGTGCAGAAAGAAGCAAGAGCAGTGCAGAAAGAACTAACAGAGTTGCAAAAAGAGACATGAGGGGTGCAGAAAGAGGTCAGAGAGGTGCACAAAGAGGCAAGAGAGATACAGAAAGAGGCAGGAGGGGTGCAAAAAGAAGGAAGACAAGTGTAGAAAGAGGCAGGAGAAGTGCTGAAAGAAGCAACTGAGGTATAGAAAGAAGCAAGAACAGTGCAGAAAGAACCAACAGAAGTGCAAACAAAGGCAATAAGGGTACAGAAAAAGGTAGGAGGGGTGCACAAAGAGGCTAGAGAGATACAGAAAGAGGCTGGAGGGGTGCAGAAAGAAGAAAGAAAAGGGCACAAAGAGGCAGGTGAATTGCTGAAAGAAGCAACAGAGGTGTAGAAAAAAGCAAGAGAAGTGCCGATAGAGGCAAGTGAGGTGCAGAAAGAAGCAAGAGCAGGCAGTACAGAAAGGACCAACAGAGAAGCTGAAAGAAGCGAGTGAGGTACAGAAAGAAGCAAAAGATCTGCAGAAAAAAGCAACAGGGTTGCTGAAAGTGGCAAGTGAGGTGCAGAAAGGAGCAGGAGAGGTACAGAAAGAAGGAAGAGAAGTGGATAAAGAAGTCAAAGAGATGAAGAAAGAGTCAAAAAGGGTGCCTGAAGACGTAAGAGAGATACAGAAAAAGGCTAGAGATGCAGAAAGAGGCAAGAAGGTTGCAGAAAGAAGCAAGGGGGGTACATAAAAAAGCAAATGAGGTGCTGAAAGAGGCAACAGATGTGCAGAAAGAGGGAAGAGAGGTGCAGAAAGTAGAAGAGATTTGCAGAAAGCTGCAAGAGAAGTGCAGAAAAAGAAAGAAATGTGCAGAAAGAAACAACAGAAATGCAGAAAGAGGCAAGAAAGGCGTAGAAGGAAGCAAGAGTGGCTTTGCATACCATTAGTACTAATTTAACACCCACATTTAGCAATGAGTATCAGGAGACCATTCTAGGTTTGCAAAGGCCTTCCACAACGCTGTAACACTTGTTGCTGCATTGTTTCTAATTTTTGAGCCGTTTAAGCTAGAAACTAAACTTTTTTTGTTCAAATCTGCAGATTATGGAGCAGATGATGAATTATGTGGCTAATGCAGCAATGTATTGAATCAGCATTTATAGAGCACGCTGTAACCCTACCGGCATCCTGGCTATAAAGTATTATTGTGTGAGAGTTGGTGCAGACAAACAGTTGCATACTTCTACTGGCCCTTTTCATACCTCTGACTAGGTCCACAAGTGCTTCTCAGTGGTTTCTTCTTTTTTTGTCTCACTGAGTGCATAGTTGAGCTTCTACATAATTCCTATACACGAAATACCACTTACTTTCTATCTATATTATTTCGCTGCACAACATCCCACATTATTCACTGCACACAACGTACATCCACTCCACTCCAAAAAACAGTAGTAAAAAACATTTACATTTACAACGCCAATAGCTCAAACTCTCGCAAATGCAAAACCTTTCACATTGCGAACACTTCTTTAACTAGTAGTCGCACTTGCAGAGTGCTGGAGAAAGGGTTCTGGGTCTCCGACCAGCGTTCAGGAATTCCGTTGCGTAGGATTTACAGCAGGTACCACACATAGTGCACACAAAGCGCTGATGCACCAGTGAGCTGTCAAACAGGATCACTGCAATCACCCGTCCCCTAACAGGACTTCAATTTCCCCTACCAGTACCCGGAATGACATCCAGAATCACACCAGGGATAGAGGACATCCAAAAACTCGCCTGGGTAATACACTAGGCCAGCCAATGGTACATTTCTACCAGCCCAACGGCTGGACGCCAATCTCCTCCACTAGCACCCAGAATCCCATCAGACAAGGAAGTTATCTAACAACTTGCATGAGTAATGTACAAGGCCAACTAATGGGACATTTCCACCAACCTAATGGAATGACCCCAACCTCCTCCACCAAGCACCCAGATTGACACCAGGAACAGAGGAATTTTAACAACTCGTCCAGGCAATTTTCAAGGCCAACCAATAGTTCAACTTCATCTCAACGCTGCCAACCCAAGAACTGGGGCCCCAAGATCAAACAAAGTGATGGAACTTGACCTTCCAGGCCCCCTGCAAGCCTCCCAGCGTGGGACTTCCCATGTGGACACCACTCCCATCATGCAATGGCCCCCTCACAACACAGAATGGTGGATTGATGTGCAGATGGTGGAACAGGAAAAATACCCATTCATCCTCCAGGGACCTACAAAGAACCCTAGTGCTCTTTGTAGTAATGGCTTGTATACTGTAGGGGATCCGTGGTGGGGAGGGCTCCCTTGCACAAGCCAGTTTGAACATTCAGTGCACGGTAGCAGGGCCTTGTGGGGGACTCAAGTTGTTTCCACATTGAATATCTCCTCCCCATTTCGCCCCCACCATCCCCAAACTCAGTCTATTGGGGCTGGGTCAAGGCCAACCTGGTCAACAAACCACAGGTCCTTACCAACTAAGGGGTCCAGATCATCAAAGGCCAGGCTCGCCCTAAGCAACAGCCCACTTCAGCCCTGCCCTCCTTCTGACAACATCCAACCTCTAACCATCATGACCTGGAATGTTGCAGGGATGGCCAAGGTTCTGCAAAGCACTTCAGCGAACACGCTCCTTGCAGGGGCCGATTTAATCTGTGTTCAAGAAATGTGAAAAACCACGTCCATCCCAATAGAGGGCTTCGCAGTATACTTTAAACCTGCAATTAAAGGCAACATCTTGGGAGACCTGCGGGGGGCATCCCCACATACATCAAAAATGCCTTGAAAGTTCACTGAACCGAGATAAAGAACGCCTCAGATATGTTCCTGGCCGGGACTCTGAATGGTCTTAATACAGGCAAGGGCCCTTTATCCCTACTCTTAATCAACGAATATTACAACCCCCACGGGCTGGCCCCTAAGGACAAGCTAATTCAACTGACTTCTCAGATAGAGTCTTTGCTCACACAGTTCAGTTTGCCTCCATGGAACTTATCATCCTTGGGGATCTCAACATGCATAAAATAGGAGAGGACGTATCGGAATGTCATCCCGGTGGGAGCGCTGGGAGATTCATCGCCTTTATGCGGGCATACAACCTACCGTTCACGAACTCCCTATCTACAAAGTCTAAGACATGGGTATCTCACGCACCCACTTATAACAACCAGACCACTATAGACTACATCCTACTAGGTGAGAGGCACCAAAAACACATGCTAAACTTCGAAGTGCTTCCAGAGAGTGAAAGTGATCACGCCTCCTTAGTCCTGCATTTAACCATCACAGCGGACATCCGCTACACCCCCCACTGTATCAGAGCATCCCAGGGTGAAGAACAGCATAGGCTCCTCAGAAGGATCAAACAGGGGCAAAGACAATTAACACATTTGCCTTATGGCAAGCAACATCGGTCAGATGGCAGGCCGGCCCTAACAATTGGGGTCGGATAGGCGAATGCGACAAACTTGCATACCCATTGGCTACACTGTTGCGGGGATACACCACATACAGCACCCCCCCCCCCCAATACCCAACGTAGGCCTTGGGTCACGCATCAGTGATAAAGCAATGTGCAAAACATCTAAAAACCAAACGAAGGGCCTATCAAAAAACCAGGTCAGAGATAGACAAAAATGAACTTTAACTAGCCACAGAAAATCATTCACATCATGTTTGGAAGGCAAAACATATACTCACAGAGGCAAAATGGGTGAAAATGTTTGACATATTAGCACAGCGTAAAGCCCAAGAATTCTGGCAATATTTAAACCAACTAATTCATGGGACCAGCAACAGAGAGAATCCTCTTGGCGCAGCTATCTGGACGGTATACCGATGACCCGAATGGCAGTCTGCAGAACAGTGCTACAACATCCAGGGAGGGATTTGGAAATACCCCTGCAAAGCCCTTTGTTCCTCCAGCCGCTTCAAGCCTACCAGGCTAAGGTGATGTCCATTTAATCTTAAAAAAGACTTGACAGAACGGAGCCCCAGCACTAGTGGTCTACCGTGCTTTCTCTTTAGGGACGATACAGACTTCTGATCAGGCCTCTTGGTGCAGCTATACACGGAATGTAGACTACTGGGGGATGTCCCAGACTCTTTTAGAGGGTTCCCTGTTGCAATCAATATATCAAAAAGGGCCAAATACCGACCCTAGGAATTATCGAATTATCGCCCTGCTGGGTATCGAGGGCAAGGCCTATGCAAGTTCACTCTTTGCAAAATTAGCGGACTGGGTCAAGATGGAAGGTCTTCTACCCTTTTATCAGACCGGGTTCAGACCAGGGGGCTCAACCGTGAATAACATAATTGCCCTGTCCTATCTAGCCCATCAAGCGGCGTCCCATCGCACCCCACCACTTTTTGTCTGCTTCATTGACTAAGAAACAGGCTTCAACAAGGTAGACCGCTCGATTCTTTGGCAAAAACTGGCATGTTGGAACATCAGTTCACCTTACTACAAGCTATTAGATCACTTGAATAAGGGTCAAACTTACCAGTCAGTCCGCTACAGAGAAAATGTTCACGGTTCGGGGGCTAAAGCAGGGATGTGTCCTGGCCCCGATGGTCTTCAAATTGTATACTGCAGACATGGGCTAGGCACTGTATGGAGCCTCTTTATCCACGCCCAGGATCGGCCTCACAAAGATACAGCTGTTGTAGTATGCCGACGACCTGGTTCTCCTCGATCATACCAAAATAGGCCTTCAAAAAGTGCTTACGGCCCTTTTTGCATACAATACTCAGAACAAGCTGGTCGCTAATCCAACCAAGCCTAAAATAGTGATTTTTGGCCATTAGTAAAAAGAAAAGGTGGGAAAATTGTGTTTGGGCACGCTGACTCTGGACTGTGTCCACTCCTATAATTACCTTGGGGTTTGGATCAGCGAATCAGGCAGCCCACTGGTGCATCTCCACAAACTGCAGCAGAATGGGAAAAGGGTCACCTATTCACTCTGCAAATTATAGGGTTCCCTGGACAGCCCATCAGCAATGGCCATACAAAGAGTCATGAGGGACAAACTTTTACGGTCCGTCAACTATGTGCAGCAGGCATTCCCAGGGAAATCTGTCCAGGACATGGAAAAAATACATTGACATTGCTCCGCCTACAAAAAAATATTCTGTTTACCAGCTTGCACCAGGAACACCCTAATTTGCTTGGAATTTGACCTCAACCAACTAAAGCCAGAAGAGCTGGGGACTCTCACCAGATACTTCTTTTTAACAACGGTGGCCCCACAAACTCTATGAAGGCTGTTTTATAATTGATTTTCCTACAAACCAACAACCCATGGTCTGCCTGCCTCACCTTAGCTAAAGATCTTTTGCAGATTGCTACAGAGAACTGGGACCCTAGCATAACCAATCAGTCTATTATAAAAGGAACAATAAAAAAGCAATTGCGTCTCTGCTGTCATTCTTTGGATATGGAATCCCTGGCAGCAAGGGGCTTTCATGAGACCTAAAGTCTCCCACATACACGGACCAGTCGGAAAATTCATCTCAGGCAGGCCATGGGGAGGCAAGCCCTACAAAGAACTATATCCAACTGTGAACATAAGGCCGGGCATAAGAGACTGCCGCTTCAGCAAGTTTAAACGAGAATCTTTGGCCCATATTCTACTCTCCTGTCCAGCCCTTCAGTCAGCTCACAAAATTTCCCTTAGACCGACCTTCCTCCAATTGGGCACCCATACAGCAAAAGAGGCAGTCCAACAACTGTATACTTTGGATATTGTAAACCATGTGGCCAGATTTGGGAAATGTGTTTATTTCACTTGCTCATTATTGAAGGGCGACGCGCCACATGCCGAGAACTCTTCAAAAGGGTGCCTAGGACGTGGTTGTCCGGCTAACACCAAACCTTTGATTTGCTTTGCCATTGTGGTCTTTTATAAAACAATGTCTTATTTTATAAACATCCACAATCGGAGATTTTAATAATTTCTCGAACAAATATTTATTGTTTTATATTTTGTAAAGCTGCTCTCTTCCTTTTTAAACATTTTGCGTTTTGTAATGGTTTTGATTAACCGCACAAATAAAGTATTCATTCATTCATATGCAAGGGCCAGACAAAGAGTATGAAGGTTTTTTAGAATTCAGACAGAAAAGAAACCAGCAGGGTTTTATAAACAGAAGCAGAGGCAACCATGTGAGGAACCAAGGAGGGAGGAACCAACAACCACACGAATACACCAGGAACCCACAACCTCAAGAGTACATAAGGACCAGGAGCCAGAAATATTGGCGCTGAATAAAACACCCATTATTAACCTTTCCAATAGGGTCTCCAGTCCAGTAGATGACCAGGTTTTAGGTAGAGGCTTTAGTTTTGTCCCCACAGTGGGATGAATAAATTTCAAATAGAAAAAGATTTACGTGCTTTTTTTCAGGAAGGCGAGGTTGCGATGATATTTTGAAGATAGACCTGTTAGAGAGAGAGTTAAAGGCTCTGGACTCCAAAATAAATCTACCTTTTCCCCCAGTTTAAACTTATATAACAAAAATGTCGAGACATTTGAGGTCTAGAGTTTAATGATCAATCTGAGTATACGGTGACCTCGATATTGAGGAACTTTAAACTAATATACCTCAGAGGAACACTATAGAAGAAGTCAGACAGACCTTGGAGGGAGCAACTATAATTGGGGCCAATAAAGATTTAATTGTTAAATGTATATCAATAGTGCTCCTTATTAATATTTTTCTCTTCAAAGAAGATCTTTATCTCCAACTTAAAGAGACCTTCATGGGGGCCACTTGTGCATCCAGTCTGGTATGTATTTATGTGGGAGCCTTTGAAGATAAGAATATCCATAACAATGTGTCCACTTTTTATGAGAATCTCCATAATTGGAGTTGTTTCATCTATGACATTTCTTTTCATTTGGCGTGGCCCTAGAGATCAGTTGGAGGACTTTTTAATGTGGCTCAATATGAGCGTTAACAACCTAAGATTTACATCTCACATTAGTAACGAAAGTGTCAACTTCCTGAACATCACTATAAAAGATCAGAATGGCCACTTGGGAGTGGAATTATATACCAAACCAACCAATAAAAGCACCTTACTCCAAAACAGTAGTCACCACCACAAAAGCCAAAAAGATAATATCACCTTTGGGGAATTTCTGCGTCCCCGCAGAAATTGTGCCTCACTTACTGATGTGTATAGCCCCTCTGAAAGACTGAAGGGTAGACCAAAAGAAAGAGGGTATCCTAAGAAACTAATAAATCATTCCTTTAAGCGGGGAAGATTCTACCAAACAGAGGGCCTCCTGCAAGGAGGTAAGAAGGATAGAACACATGATAAAATAGTGATGGTCAGCTAGTTTTCTAAGATTAGCAACAAGTTGAAGAATAGTATAAACCAGAATTAGAAAATTCTCAGTGATGGGGAAAGTAATGGGCTGTCCAAACCATTGTATGCCTTCATGAAAAATAAAAATCTGCAAAAATTGTTGGTATACACATATAGAGATGACCATACGAAGATACATACTACCCTTGAAGGTGGCAAAGCCATTGGCCACCACAAATGGGGTAAATGTAGTATATGCAATCTCTGCGAAGTGACTAAGGAAATAACCCTTAATGGGGTCACTCACAAGTTGACGACTCTTAATATTTGCTGAAGTAAGAATATTATATAACTTCTTCTTTGTCCTTGTGGCCTCAGTTACATTGGAGAAACTGGTTGAGAGTTCAGGCAGAGACTCTGTGAGCACAGATCAGCTATTAACCCCTTGCATGCTGGTGACGGCCCCCAGCCGTCATGCACTACGGTGCTCGTGTGCTGATGACGGCTGGGGGCCGTCATAAATCCGCCCACTCGCGATTTTGCTGCACAGGCGCAGAATTGCGGCCGCATGGAAGGGGTTAATACAAAAAAGAAAATGCCCCACTGGTGCACCATTGGCTGGATAAGAAACATGATTCGACTGAAATTAGATTGATAATTTTAGAAAAAATTTGAGATTGGAGAAGAGGAGACCAGAAGGAAAATGTGAGAACAATGGTCCATAATCAAATTTGACATATAGCACTGAATGTGCATTAAACATTCATGATCACACAGATGTGTTGTGTCAACGGTCTTTCAAGTGTGGAAGTATGGATAAATATAGGGTCAGTGATTCTCCCTTATGTCCATGTTGCTCATGTTGTGGTACTGGAGTCAAAGGATGACACATTGCCGATTGTGATCCGAGTAGCCCCGACACTACAACAGAGACACACGCTAGCCTACAGTCCAGCAGGGCACACAATTTCTGAGCAGTCAAGACCGCCAGGATAGGGCATCATCGCAGGCTGCACACCGGCTCAGCACTTAAGGTGCCCCTACCTCAGTGCACCAAAAGTCAGTGTGTAGAGTGCCTGGGGTGGTGGCGGTCAGTGTTGTGGCCTTGTTGGGGCTCCAAGCTGCATGATCAGTGGCTCCATGGCATCTTTTGCCCTTCAGGTGTGGCTCTGGGCTGGGCTCCCTTTTGAAGTGCAGGCTGTCATCCGACTTTATACCAGGTCAGAACATGTGTTAATATCCTGCTGCTAAAGCGCCTTATCACCTGTTTTGGGATCTTATCGCCTATCTGTCTGGTTGTTGAAAATGTTACGGAGTGGTGTTGTTGCAGCTTTTTTCACAGGAACGCCTACTCTGGATCTCATTAGCGATAGTTGCGGGACTCATCTGTGGTGCTGTTTTTTGTGGCTGCTATCGCACGTACACTGGGGATATGGGCTAATTGCACTAGCTTGTGAATGGGGTGATAAATGTACTGCTACTTTGGCTGCGATAAAGTGCTGTTACCTTGCCGATAACTCCTTGATAGTATGCCCCTCAGTTATGCTAAATATGCTTGGTATGATCTGCTTGATTTTAAGAGAGGCAAACTCAAACATTGAGGACAGCAACATAAAGACAGCAGGAGAAATCTGCTCTTCAGATCGTGATAATGTTTGCAGATATGTCAACCACAGGTTCCAAGCCATGCTGTCTTTTATCTGCAACAAAACAAATCCCCTCTTGGTGAAGTAACAGGTTTCTTCTGGTGTTAAGAGTACCAAGCTAGAGGTGCTCCTCATATTCACATGCTGTTATGGATAAAAGTGAATGCTATTGCGTCCTTCTCACCACGTAGGCAGGTTCATCTGCATCTTCATCCACTGCTGTTTCCTGCACCTCACGTGTGGGTGGTGGTGGCCATTCTCCAGCACTATGTGCCAGTGACACCTCAGGGGCTGGAGGTGGAATGTCGGCTGCACTGTGTGGCACTGACACTTCAGGGGGTGGAGATGTGGATGTAGTGGTAGCAGCAGCATGCATCATCGCCAGGCCTAGTGGCAGCAATGCCATGAGGATGGTCTTGAGGTCATTGAGGAACCCAGCTACCACTCGCTGGTGTGCAGCTGTGGCAACCACTCTTTCTGCCTGTGCCCTCTCCATGGTCTCTATAAACCTCTGCATGTTTTCCAACTCTCGTATGACATCACTAGAGCCACTCTGACTGGACAGTTGTTCTAGTCTCTAAGTTAGGGCTCCAGCAATGTCAGGCATGGTCCATTGGAGGGCACGGAGTGGACTGTAGGTGTTCGTTAGAGTCCATGAGTGGTCCCTGATGGGACTTATACACCCACATATGGCATCTAGTTGGGCTGCCATGCGGTCGAAGCCCACCTGCACCTGTCCAGCCAGATTCTCCTGGCACCCCAACAAACAGCGTTGGAAGCCCATCTGTTTTTTGTGGGGGTCCTTGGAGGCAGCCGTGGTGGTGGGTGCTGCCTGCTGTATGGTATGTGCAGGGGGTGGGTTCTCCTCGTGGCAGCTGGGCTGCCCTGCTCCTAGAGGTGTGGTGCGGAGGCTGTCCACTAGCTGTTGGAGGGCGTCGGAGTTGAAGCTGTGGTGGTCTTCTTCATCATCAGAGAAGAGAGGTTCAGGCTGCACTGCAGGAGGTGTTGATTCTCCCTCTGCAATTCAAAGGGGAGATGCAGTTTAACATTGTGTTCACATGCATATTGTCACATTGTACATGTTTTCATACAGACTGCATGACTGTGTACATTGTGGCTGTTTGGGAGGAACTGCCTCTTTGATGGGGGTCAGTGGACATTTCGACAGCATAACTGATGTGTGTTTGTACTTGTACATTGTCAACTCACGTTTACCTGCAATGCCAAATGTGATTGGACAGTGTCTACAGCCAGTCAGCACCAGTTGTGTCCAGTGTTTAGCTGTGGACGTGTTGCGGTTTGTACCACATTGTTGTCAGTGTTGATATGCTCTGCATGTTATGTGTGTTTGTGCTGCATTTCGGGAGAGTCACCCCTTCAGTTCTGAATTTGCTGCTATTTCATGTGATGTGTCTTTGACTTCTGTGCCTATGCAGTGCTGAGATGTTGCATACTTTGGTACATTGGTCTCTTGGTGGGAGTTGGGGTTTGGGGCATGGTTTGTCCGTAGATGTGCTCAGCTCAATTGTACATGTATGCCTTTGTGCCCATCTCCCCTGTCCCTCCAGTACTCATCCTGGTGCTGTTGTGTCTGGTCATGTTGAGCAGTGTCCGGTCTCCCCACTCCTGCCACAGTCTCCCCACTGATGACTGTGGACACCATTTCCTCCATATCGTCCAGCTCCCCCTGTCTGCAATACTGCCATCCAGTTGTTGGCAAGTTTCAGCTTGATTTTGTGCTTGACATCATTCCAACGCCTCTTGACCTCTTCCATTGTCCTCTTCAGCACTCCCACTACATTCATCTTGTCCACGATGGACTGCCATAGTCCATTTTTTGTTGCCAATGACACAGTGGAGGTGACGAACAATTTTAGATGGTGTTCTAACACCTCCGTTATCAGGATCCTGTTTTCCTGCGGACTGAACTGCTTTTTTCTACTCTTCTTCTCCTTGGCCTTCCCTGACCCCGAGGTCCCAGGCAGGTCCTCCGTGGGTTGTGGGGATCGGGTTGTCCTATGTACTTACTCCGGCAACATCCATTGTGCTTCGCTGTTGTTTGGCATTTGTTTTTAAAAAATGTTTTTACTTTTATTGTGATTTTTCCCACCTAACGTGTGTTAATTGCAGGCCTGTCACTGGTTTTCTCATATTTTTGTTTCGCGATTGACCTCATCATAGCTTTTTGTGCGTTTGTGTTTAGCATTTTTGCAGCATCAAGTTGATTTTAAAGCATTCATTTAGGGCGTCATTGGGTGTCTGTGGCATGGTACCGCCGTGTTGTGAATACTTAGTTAACACAGCAAAATTTTCTTGCGATAGACTGCGATATTGAATGTAGCGTTAAGTTACTTTTGTGATGGTTATCACATGTTCTTGAGAATATGCCCTTTAGTGTAATAAACCAAGTTGGGGCACCCATGTTTCTTAACATGCATTTGAGTTCTCTATGACAATGATACCAATACTCGTTAGTGCAATGTTGGCACGCCATCAAATTAATTGAGTTGTATTCTAAGTTTTCATCTTTTCCTTGAACTTCATCAAAAAATTCCCTTACAGAGAGATTTTGAAGAATAACACCTGTTTTCAGTATAGGATTCATAGCATATGAAAGTCCAGACAAGTTGCTCTCGGTTGTGCGGACCCCCCAATGCTGGGGAGCTGTTGGTCTCATCTTCAAAGAATGCAGGGCCATGTAGAACCCCCGCATCCCAGGGAGCTGCCGCCTCCTCTGGGGTTTTAATTTGAAATAATGCAGGGGACCACATGGATGCCCTGCAGCCCCAGGGAATGCCACCTACCGGGGCTTTTTTTAAATTGAATGTTTGGGGGTCGCACAGACAGCCCCTGCAGCCCCAGGGACCACCACCTCCCCAGGGAAAAAATAAACGAAAGGAGAGGGGCACCCCTGCTGGAGCCATACATGGCCCTATGGGACCGCCACTCCCCAGGGCCAGCTCCTGCTTTGTCCCAGGGTGCTCACCCTTGGAGACATAGCTGTTTGCTGTAGCTTGGCAGGAGCTTTACTGCTCATGCCAAGCCAGAGCAAACGCTCCGCTTCCAACAAGGAATAGCATTCAAAATTCTCTCACTTGCTGGAAGCAGCACAGAATCGCTTTCACACAGAGGGAGCTGCTTTACAAGTAGCTCCCTATGTCAAAAAACAATGCAGGCTCCTGCAGGAAGCCAGCAGGGACCACTGGGGCCTTGAGGCTCTCCCCTCAGTCTCCAACAGATATGAGTGGATTTCCTTGGTGGGACCAGGGCACCCACAATAGAGGCCAAGCCCTGGGGGATAGTGTCCCCGGGCCAATATCAGCACAGGGAGGGGGGTAGCAAGGCGTCCTTCTCCTAAAAAACATAACAATAAAAAAAGTTGGGCCCAGGGGAAGGGGCCACCAGTGCCCAAATCAGCCCAGGGAAAGGGGGCCATTCAGCCCCTCTCCCGTAATAAAAGGGGCTGATTACAACTTTGGTGCAGATGTGTCGGCTCTCCGCCGGCACAGCTGTGCCCAAACCGCCACCCCCGATTAAGAGTTTTCTTATGTAGGCGAACCACAAATTGAACAGCAAAAATGTTCCAGCACTGCATGGAAGGTGACGTCCATGCTGTGCTGGAACAGGGGGTGCAAGCAACAAGGGGGGCATGGGGGCCCTATATGTTCCTCCAACGCAAGTCTTTTCATTGTGGGCCACCTTCCATGAAATGACTGGCGGTGAAGGAGCTTGTAGTCTGTTCAGCTGTTCTGCACTAGCCCAACTCACCATGTTACATTGGCCTATAACATGCCTCCATCAGAGAATGGTGGTTTCCTAGCACAGGCGGCGGTCCACCATAGTACAACTTTGAAAGTAGTATTCTTGAAACTGGTGGACCACCATTTCTGTGCCACTTTGAGTGTCGTGGTTGGAACACTGTTGCACTGTAATCAGCTCCTTTGGTTTTTAAAATGGCAGCTGACAAGTCCACGGAGGCCTGCCCCCTTTCACCACCACTCTGCAATTACATTTCCTGGTGCACTAATAGTTCGGGGATTAATTCATTGACTCCTGAGGGTTCTTGGGGGTAACTACCCCTCCTCTTACCTCCAGTAAGTCCCACACAGTGGGATTGCTGAGAGGTTGTCGAAGGTAAGCATGGGCGGAAAATCCGTTCCGCTCGCGGATTTTGCGGATTTTCGGTAAATTCGCAATCCGCAAGATTCACGAATTTCCCGCAAAATCCGCAAATTCGCACGCAGCAGATTTTTTTTTCTTGGTGATACAATTTTGCGGCGTGCAGCGTTCACTTACCGCCATTCAGCATTTGCCGAGTTGTTTTTCTCGATATTTTGCGAGTGCTGCGCCATTTTGGATCTTGCTGTGGGATCCCGCGGGAGTTTGGCGACCGCAATTACGTCATCGCGGCTTGCCACCTTACACAGCGAGATTTTGTCAACGCGAGTACGCCGTGATCACGTATCGCGTGAGTTCGCAATTGTGAACACGTAGATGCGGCGGGCAGCAACAATCTCGCACTCGCGAAAATACAAAATTTTTCATTTCACTTTTCATTTGGATCTGGAGCTCGAAGGATTACTTTTTGTGGATGCTGCTGGATATTTGGATTTGAGGCCTTTTTGACTTTCTTTGGATCACTTTTGGATTAGAAATTTCACAAGTAAGTTTGTTTGGGGCATTACAGTTGCTGCAACTACAATTTTGGAATTTTCGATTTTTGGGCTGTTGTTGGGGCCTTTTGAACTCGTACAAAGCTCACTCTATTGAGAGAGAGCACCTCTGTGCACAACAAGAAAGACTCGTGGGTCTAATTCATTTAAACATCAAGAGTTAATGCAGATTAAACGACGAATAGTTCATTAAGTCTTTTACTGTTTATTCAACAGTTGTTGAAATTGCTGCTTCATAATCAACGTAAAATATCCAAAATTAAATTTCCATCATCAGATAAATCATTCTGAAGCAGGTTATCACAAATCCCGATGCATTTCGGGCCACGCCCTTCTTCAGGGTTTACTCTACAAAAACAATCCAAAAAAGCACAATTCAATCAAGTATCCAAATGTCATTACAAGAAAAATAACATAAACAAGTGCTCACTTACAAGCAGTGCAATTGGGAAAAGGGTGCAAGAATAAAGGTAAACGCCAATAAGAAAGTGTACACGATGGTAAAACAATAATGATAGTCAAACGTAAAGTAAGATTAAAAAGTAGTCACCCCGTGTGGGAGAAAGGATCACCAAGTGTTAATACATATGAAATACAAGTGGAAAAAAGTGAAGCGGAATTAGCAGTAGAGAGATAAGGTCGAAACTAACGGAACCCAAGTGAAGGGAGTTAGGCGAGGAAAGAAGTAGTCCCAAGACGGGTACTTACTTAAAGACAAGGTTGGAAAACTACGCGGAGTTCCGCGGAGTCAGTGTTAGTCAGCGGAGCAGCTGAGCCGAAGTGAAATACAGACGTGTGGGAGCAAAGAAATGAAAAGAGGACTGGTGAACGAACATAGAAAGAGACGTAACCACTCTCTAGAAAGGTGAAAGGCAGAGGCCATGTTGGAAAGGGGGGTATCAAATAGAAGAAGATATCAAATTGTGAAAAACGTGACTTAAAATGAGTGATACAGGAAAATGCATCAATAAAGAATGACATTGCATTACAGGTAGCATAGGAATTCCATGCGATCGTTAAGTCCATGGGGTACCATGGTGGACATAAGACGGATCCAAAAGTTCTCTCTTTTGAGAAGGGTGTTCTTATTGTTGGAATGGAAGCAATTGAACAAACTCTAATCACATCTGATCTGGATCCTGACTTGAAAGTTTTCCTCATGCAACTCACTATGTACACTCTGTATCATAGTTACTTCATGGTGTTAGACAAATGGATACTACAGTTGAATGGTACTGCCATGGGCAATTCGGCAGCTCCTTGCTACGCTAATATCTACATGAAAGTATTTGAAGAGTCACATGTATTATGTCAAAACACCTGGCTACAACATGGGAGACTGTACCTGCGGTACATCGATGACGTTTTTCTGTTATGGGAAGGCTCAACTGACACCCTAACTAACTTTTTGGAATCATGGAACAAAGTTAATGAACGTATCCAATTCACTTGGGAATACAGTGACAATTGCATCCATTATTTGGATGTGGAAATACACAGACAACCTAATGAGTGGTTCACTACAATCTACAGGAAACCTACGGATAGGAATTCCACATTACATTATAACAGCTTCCATCGACCTAACCTGAAGAACAATTTACCTTATGCACAGCTGTTAAGAGTGAAGCAAATTGTTTCTAGTGAATCAGAAAGTAAGAAAGAACTCACCATCACACTGGAAAGACTGAGAGCACGTGGGTACCGTACACCCATTCTGGATCTGGCAATGGAGAGGACTAACAAATGTATGAGGTCTGAACTACTCAAACCCAAACCTAAAGAACCTTCGAACCGTATGGTTGTGGTTTCTAAATACTCCAAGATGTCCAAACAGTTTCAAGACATTATCCGGAAGCATTGGCCCATATTAACTATGGAACCTGACTTTCAGGGTCTATTCAACCAATCCCCGATGTTCGCTTTCACCAGAGGTCGCAATGTGAAAGAAATATTGAGTCAACCCTCTTCTACCGCAATTCCTATTGTCTACACAGGTCTCAAACCTTGTTACAACTGTAGCAATTGTAGTAACTGTATCCCTGGGAACAAGATCACTCACCCCATGAAAGGACACACTATAAAACTGAGAGTGAATGCTACGTGCAATAGCAGTAACGTCATTTATATGCTGAAATGCCCCTGTGGCAAATGCTACATTGGACACACTGAGAGAAAAATCCGTGTGCGCATCCTCGAACATAAAAGCAACATTCGCACACAAAACTTGAAATCCAGTGTGGCCTCTCATTTTCTAGAAAACAGACACAGTGTGGCTCAATTGAAATTTCAAATACTTGAACAAGTCAAAGTCACTGGGAACAATAAGAACACCCTTCTCAAAAGAGAGAACTTTTGGATCCTTCTTATGTCCACCATGGTACCCCATGGACTTAACGATCGCATGGAATTCCTATGCTACCTGTAATGCAATGTCATTTTTATTGATGCATTTTCCTGTATCACTCATTTTAAGTCACGTTTTTCACAATTTGATATCTTCTTCTATTTAATACCCCCCTTACCAACATGGCCTCTGCCTTTCACCTTTCTAGAGAGTGGTTACGTCTCTTTCTATGTTCGATCACCAGTCCTCTTTTCATTTCTTTGCTCCCACACGTCTGTATTTCACTTCGGCTCAGCTGCTCCGCTGACTAACACTGACTCCGCGGAACTCCGCGTAGTTTTCCAACCTTGTCTTTAAGTAAGTACCCGTCTTGGGACTACTTCCTTCCTCGCCTAACTCCCTTCACTTGGGTTCCGTTAGTTTCGACCTTATCTCTCTGCTGCTAATTCCGCTTCACTTTTTTCCACTTGTATTTCATATGTATTAACACTTGGTGATCCTTTCTCCCACACGGGGTGACTACTTTTTAATCTTACTTTACGTTTGACTATCATTATTGTTTTACCATCGTGTACACTTTCTTATTGGCGTTTACCTTTATTCTTGCACCCTTTTCCCAATTGCACTGCTTGTAAGTGAGCACTTGTTTATGTTATTTTTCTTGTAATGACATTTGGATACTTGATTGAATTGTGCTTTTTTGGATTGTTTTTGTAGAGTAACCCCCTGAAGAAGGGCGTGGCCCGAAATGCATCGGGATTTGTGATAACCTGCTTCAGAATGATTTATCTGATGATGGAAATTTAATTGTGAAGCAGCAATTTCAACAACTGTTGAATAAACAGTAAAAGACTTAATGAACTATTCGTCGTTTAATCTGCATTAACTCTTGATGTTTAAATGAATTAGACCCACGAGTCTTTCTTGTTGTGCACAGAGGCGCTCTCTCTCAATAGAGTGAGCTTTGTACGAGTTCCTTGGATTTCACACTGCTTGGCCAGACAGTGTTTCCTCTCGTAGCACACCACACATTTACAAAACGGATCACTTGTAAAAAAACTAAGCTGTGCGAGCTCCCCCCTCACTTTAGTTGGGGCCTTTTGCCAAGGGGTGCTCAGTGGTGGGTGGACTGAGTCTTTCTGTGGGGTGTCTTGAATTTAAACATCATGGAGGGCCTGGATGGCTTGGGATTGTACTAATTTTTCTGTGATTTTCGTTTTTTTGGGCTGTTGTTGTGGCCTTTTCACCAGGGGTAGTGAGTGTTGCATGGGCCTAGTCTTTATGTGGGGTGTCTTGAATTTAAACATCATGGAGGGCATGGATAGCATGGGATTGTGCTAATTTTTCTGTGTTTTTCGATTTTTTGGGGTGTTCATGGGGACAGGCCATGTGGGTGGGGGCCATTTTGAGTGCTGCTACAGGCAGGCCCTGGCCATGTTCTGGGAGGCAGGGTGCCATTTTGAATGCAGGCAGTGTTCTTAGGTCTGCAACCATTTTGCCTAGCTTTCAACCTTTATGCCCAGGGGTAGTGAGTGTTGCATGGGCCTAGTCTTTCTGTGGGGTGTCTTGAATTTAAACATCATGGAGGGCCTGGGTGGCTTGGGATTGTGCTGATTTTTCTGTGATTTTCGTTTTTTTGGGCTGTTGTTGTGGCTTTTTCACCAGGGGTAGTGAGTGTTGCATGGGTCTAGTCTTTCTGTGGGGTGTCTTGAAGTTAAACATCATGGAGGGCATGGATGGCATGGGCTTGTGCTGTTTTCTGTGTTTTTCGATTTTTTGGGGTGTTCATGGGGACAGGCCATGTAGGTGGGGGCCATTTTGAGTGCTGCTACAGGCAGGCCCTGGCCATGTGCTGGGAGGCAGGGGGCCATTTTGAATGCAGGCAGTGTTTTTAGGTCTGCAACCATTTTGCCTAGCTTTCAACCTTTATGCCCAGGGGTAGTGAGTGTTGCATGGGCCTAGTCTTTCTGTGGGGTGTCTTGAATTTAAACATCATGGAGGGCCTGGATGGCTTGGGGTTGTGCTGATTTTTCTGTGATTTTCGTTTTTTTGGGCTGTTGTTGTGGCCTTTTCACCAGGGGTAGTGAGTGTTACATGGGCCTAGTCTTTCTGTGGGGTGTCTTGAATTTAAACATCATGGAGGGCATGGATGGCATGGGATTGTGCTGATTTTTCTGTGTTTTTCGATTTTTTGGGGTGTTCATGGGGACAGGCCATGTGGGTGGGGGCCATTTTGAGTGCTGCTACAGGCAGGCCCTGGCCATGTGCTGGGAGGCAGTGGGCCATTTTGAATGCAGGCAGTGTTCTTAGGTCTGCAACCATTTTGCCTAGCTTTCAACTTTTATGCCCAGGGGTAGTGAGTGTTGCATGGGCCTAGTCTTTCTGTGGAGTGTCTTGAATTTAAACATCTTGGAGGGCCTGGATGGCTTGGGATTGTGCTGATTTTTCTGTGATTTTCGCTTTTTTTGGGCTGTTGTTGTGGCCTTTTCACCAGGGGAAGTGATTGTTGCATGGGCCTAGTCTTTTCGTGGGGTGTCTTGAATTTAAACATCATGGATGGCATGGGATTGTGCTGATTTTTCTGTGTTTTCCGATTTTTTGAGGTGTTTATGGGGACAGGCCATGCCCCCACGCTCCCTGGCCACAGAATCTTCCTGCTATCCTCGTTCCTGAAGCGCCTCTGCCGATTTGGTCTTGGTATCGTACACACAGCGCTCTGGTCGCGATTGCAATAGACTTTAAAATCATAGCGCATTGACTTAACACAGCGCCGAACCTCGCATGCTAATTCACTTTGAAGCGCAACGTTGTGTGTTTTGATTGTAACTACTGCCACCAGTGACTCTATATTTAGTGCTGCTTTACTGTGTGCATTATTTACAGCAATTTCGCCTTATAGTAATCTGCCCCCGTTTCACGTGCCATCCTCCATTTTGTTATCTTGTTTGTTTGTTGTTGACCCCTTGGCCCGCCTACCCTCCCCTGCTACCGCCTCCCAGCTGACCCTCCCACGCTCCGCCCCCTCCACTCTCCACTTAAGACCGATGACCCAACGCGCAGCGGTCACGCGCTATGGTCGCGCCGAAGGTGCGCCAAAGGTAAGCCCGTCTACGCCCGTCCGCGCCGAGCCCCGCCCAGCGCCAGACCCCCAGGCCCCCGCTCCATCCACCCCATCCACATTACATACTCCGCCCCCACCCTCTTAGCCCTTAACACCGGCCGACTCCCCAACTGCGCCCTAGCCGCACCTGGACACACCCATGGACCCTTCACATGCAACTCCTGCAAGTTTGACAGCATCATAACCAACTCCCTATCCACGAACACCAAGCAGAGATCTGTTACAAACCACCTAAATTGCATCCTGCTCAACACCCGCTCGGTCCACAGACACGCCATTGACCTCTGGAATCTACTTGACACCATCTCTCCAGACGTCGCCTTCCTAACAGAAACATGGATGAACGCCTCCTCAGCCCCAGACATCACCATCGCCATCCCGGAAGGCTACAAGATCATCTGTAAAGACCGCAACAAGCAAACAGGAAGAGGCATCGCTATCGTCTACAAGAATTCCATCCGCATCTCAACCAGCTCCGACGTCAACCTTGCTAATGTCGAACACCTTCACTTCCAGATCCACACCGACCCCAAGACCACACTCAGAGGCACCCTCCTCTACAGGCCACCAGGACCCCGTGCACAATTCAGTGAAGACATCACAGACTTTATCACCCCACACGCCCTCCCCTCCGAGGACTACATTCTATTGGGAGACCTCAATTTTCACCTGGAAAAGAGCATCGACTGCAACACCACCACCCTTCTGGACAATCTTGCCAACCTCGGACTCAAACAACTTGTTAATACCCCCACCCACATTGCAGGGCACACACTCGACCCCATCTTCACCTCCAGCAAACATATCTCCTTCAGTCACACCACTGCTCTCAATTGGACGGACCACAGCTGCGTTCACTTTGTCTACAAAAATACCACAACCCACAACCACCCCCAAACTACTCTGCGAAGAAACTGGAACAAAATCACCATCGACCAGATCTCCTCATCGCTTCTTCAAAACCCCCCTGCCCACTCTTCGAACGCCAACCAAGCTGCCATTAACCTCACTCAATGGCTAACCAACAGCGCCGACATCCTAGCACCCCTGAAAAAACGTCAAATCAAACTTTGCAACAAAAACGCCCCTTGGTTCAACGAGGATCTTAAGAAATCCAAGAAACTCTGTCGCTCCCTTGAGAAGGCCTGGAAAAAAGACCCAAACACCAGCACCAGGGATGCCTTCAAAAACGCCACCCGCATACACCACCAACTGATCCGGACTGCCAAGAAAGCCGCCTTCAAAGACCGACTTGACAACGCACACAACAGCAAGGAATTATTCAACATCGTCAAAGAGTTTACCAACCCCACTGCCAACTCCAACGACATCACTCCCTCTCAAGCCCTTTGCGACTCCCTAGCTTCGTTCTTCCACGACAAAATCGCGGACATCCACAACAGCTTCGACAACCAACCCGGAGACCAACCCACCCAACCCTCTGCCGTACCCTCACCCCCCTTGAACATCCTTAATGACTGGAACCCAATCTCCACTGAGGACACCATCCGCCTGATGAACTCAATTCACTCTGGATCCCCCACAGACCCATGCCCTCACCACATCTTCAACAAAGCAGACTCCATCATAGCACCACACCTCCGAGACATCATCAACTGCTCCCTCAACTCCGCCACCTTCCCGGAAAGCTGGAAACACGCCGAACTCAGCGCCCTTCTGAAAAAACCCACAGCGGACCCCACCAAACTCAAAAACTACCGCCCCATCTCGCTCCTTCCATTCCCGGCCAAAGTCATCGAGAAAGCTGTCAACAACCAGCTCGCCACCTTCCTCGAAACCAACAAATCCCTCGACTCATCACAGTCCAGATTCCGAGCCAAACACAGCACTGAGACCGCACTCATCGCAGCAACAGACGACATTCGAACTCTACTGGACAATGGAGACACAGTCGCCCTCATCCTCCTCGACCTCTCCGCAGCCTTCGACACAGTCTGTCATAACACCCTCCTACAACACCTCAGAAACATCGGAATCCAAGGAAAAGCACTGGAATGGATCACCTCGTTTCTTGCCGGAAGAACCCAGAGAGTCCGCCTCCCACCATTCAAGTCAGAGGCCACTGAAGTCATTTGCGGTGTGCCACAAGGATCCTCACTCAGTCCCACCCTCTTTAACGTATCCATGAACCCCCTCGCGGCCATCGCACGCCAACACAACCTCAACATCATCTCCTACGCTGATGATACCCAACGGATCCTCTCACTCACCAAAGACCCTAACACCGCCAAAACCAACCTCCATGAAGGAATGAAAGAAGTAGCCGAATGGATGAAGCAAAGCCGTCTGAAAATGAACTCCGACAAAACAGAAGTCCTTATCTTAGGCACCTCCCCCTCTGCCTGGGACGACTCTTGGTGGCCAGAGTCCCTCGGAAAAGCACCCATACCGACGGACCACGCACGGAACCTGGGCGTCATTCTGGACTCCTCACTCTCGATGACCAGACAAGTCAATGCCGTTTCATCAGCTTCAACATTCTTCGCATGCTCAAAAAAACATTTAGCTGGATCCCCACCGAAACCAGAAAAACGGTCACCCACTCATTGGTCACAAGCCGACTGGACTACGGAAACACCCTATACGCCGGTACCACCGCAAAACTTCAGAAAAAACTCCAACACATCCAGAACGCTTCAGCCAGACTCATACTAGACATCCCATGCAATGACCAAATTTCTGGTCACCTGAAACACCTCCACTGGCTCCCCGTCAATAAGAGGATAACATTCCGCCTCCTAACCCACGCACACAAAGCACTTTACGAACTTGGACCCGAATGCCTCAACACACGACTTTCCTTCTACACCCCCTCTCGCCAGCTACGCTCCTCCAACCAAGCCCTGGCTGCTGTACCTCGCATCAACAAAACCACCATGGGAGGAAGATCCTTCTCCTACCTGGCGGCTAAAACCTGGAACTCACTTCCCATCCACCTTCGCCTCACTCAAAACCATCTAGCATTCAGAAAGCAACTTAAAACATGGATATTCGACAAATAATTCCCCACCCCTCCCTAAGCGCCTTGAGACCCTCTGGGTATGTAGCGTGCTATATAAATCTCTCTGAATTGAATTGAATTGAATTGAATTTTGAGTGCTGCTACAGGCAGGCCCTGGCCATGTGCTGGGAGGCAGGGGGCCATTTTGAATGCAGGCAGTGTTCTTAGGTCTGCAACCATTTTGCCTAGCTTTCAACCTTTATGCCCAGGGGTAGTGAGTGTTGCATGGGCCTAGTCTTTCTGTGGGGTGTCTTGAATTTAAACATCATGGAGGGCCTGGATGGCTTGGGATTGTGCTGATTTTTCTGTGATTTTCGTTTTTTTGGCTGTTGTTGTGGCCTTTTCACCAGGGGTAGTGAGTGTTGCATGGGCCTAGTCTTTCTGTGGGGTGTCTTGAAGTTAAACATCATGGAGGGCATGGATGGCATGGGATTGTGTTGATTTTTCTGTGTTTTTCGATTTTTTGGGGTGTTCATGGGGACAGGCCATGTGGGTGGGGGCCATTTTGAGTGCTTCTACAGGCAGACCCTGGCCATGTGCTGGGAGGCAGGGGGCCATTTTGAATGCAGGCAGTGTTCTTAGGTCTGCAACCATTTTGCCTAGCTTTCAACCGTTATGCCCAGGGGTAGTGAGTGGTGCATGGGCCTAGTCTTTCTGTGGGGTGTCTTGAATTTAAACATAATGGAGGGCTTGGGACTGTGCTGATTTTTCTGTGATTTTCGATTTTTTGGGGTGTATAACTGAACTGATGTTCCTCTGTCTTCCATTGCTTTTAGGTGCACAAGACTCAAGAGAACCACCAGTGCCAGGAAGAAGTCCTGCAGCGGTGTGTGTGTGCAGCATAACGTCACGCGACGTCACGTCTGGCCACAGACAACTCTGCAACTCGTGCAACTACGGCCTGCTGTTCTGACCTGCTCTGAAGAAGATGGCCCCAAAAAAAGTTCCCCGTAGCTCCTCTAGCAAGAAAGTTGCCAGTAAGGAGCAGAAGAAGCAACTTACCAAGGAGACTGGTGTGCCGCCCGCCACATTTTTTGGGAGTAAAAAAAAAAGTACGCCTGCAGCAGCAGCGGGATCTGCTGGGGACCAAGCTGGGAGCAGCACCCCCGCTCCATTGGGCTCAGTGCCACCACCACCACCACCACCACGCCAACTTAAGTCCAAGCCCTTGAGTGCTGCAGTGGCACTTAGTCTAGTTGTTCAATCACCATCGACCAGTGATGTTGGCTCATCGCAAGAAAGTAGCAGCAATGTCCCTCAATCAACACAGGTAGTTGTAACTCATCTGACGAGTGTTGAACAACCACAGCCGCAACAACAACCACATGTGCAAGTACAAGCCCAAGTACATGTGGAAGGAGAGGCAGCGCAAGGAGATGCGCAAGCAGAGGTGCATGGAGGGTCACAAGTGCCCACAATAGTTGTTCCTCCCAAAGTAGGGGCACATCAGGAAATCGACAATCAAGCTGAGGTATCATTTGAGGAAGCCACTTCTCCTGATGATCATTCATTGTCTTCCACATCCCTAGCACGGAAAAGATCAAGGGTGGAGTCTACATCTTCTTCAAGCCCACCTCCTTCTGATGATATGGATCAAAATTGGGGACCACCAGCACTGCCGTCTGAGAGTGAGGCACACCATGATCTGACAAAGGTAGTTAAGCGTAAAAGGAAGCTCGTCCAACGTCTCATAGTTATGGAGTGTGATGAGGCTCAACAAGAAGTGGTGGATACTGCTGCTGATGAAGACTGTCACGACGACGACCCAGTCATCATAAAGGTCACTGCAGCCCCAATGGGCATGCAGCAAACAGACATTTTGACCCTCGCCCGAGAAGCTGCTGAGCGTGATGATGTTGTCGACGAGGAGGCAATGGAAGAAACACCACAATCATTGGAGTTAACTAGTACACCAACACGTACCACTTCCATATTTCTTCTCCCCAGAAGGGACCTCCATCCACCTCGACCTCAATTAGTGGTGGTGAAAGTGTAAAACGTACTAAAGTTCGGCAATCCACATCCTCCACTTCATCTGGCATTAGCAGCAGGACCACCACCGCCAGTATCGCTGCCTCCTCCGGCCCCCAAAGACATTTCAAGTCCGCAGTTTGGGACTTCTTTAGTGTTTGCCCAAAAAAAGAAAACCTTGCCAATGTAGCATTTGGAAGCATGCAGTTAGTCGTGGTAAGTTTGGTACCAACTATGGTACCGGAGGCCAGAGAGGTCATCTTGAGAGACAGCACGCTGTCCAATGGTTTGCGCACCTAAAGGAGATCAAGGAAGCCCAAAGTGCAAGTCAAGAAAACGTTGATGTTTCATCTGATGATGAGGAGGAGGAAGAAGACGTGTCAAACACTTCACTTACACCCAGTACCCCTGTCAGCAGCACACCCCATGTGAGCCACACTAAGAGTGTGGGAGAGAGTGAGACACCAATGTGAAAAAGTTCATCAGCGAGCGTAACTGGGTCGAAGAAGTCATCATCATCCCGTAAATGCTTGGTCCAGGGCAACATTAGAACCATGTTTTTTACAGAAGCGCCATATGAACGCAACCACCCACTGACGCATCTGTATAACACTAAGCTGGCTAAAATGCTAGCTCTGGACCTTCTCCCTTTTTCTTTTGTAGAAGGGATTGGTGTTCTAGAATTAGTGGCAGCGCGCTGCCCTAAATGGAAGGTTACTAGCCGGTTCTATTTTGCCAGAGTTGCGGTTCCAGCACTACATGAAGATGTGCTTGAGGTGATTGGGGCAGCTTTGCAGAAGAGTGCTGTTCACACTATACATCTGACAACAGACATGTGGACCAGTGGCACAGGCGCTGATTACATGTGCATCACTGCACACTGGGTCTCTTTTTCAGGGGTTAAAGAAAAGCTAAACGCAGGTGTTGACCCGGACCAAGTTTTTAAAGCTGCTCGGAAACATGCAACACTAGCCATGTTTGGCTTGGAGAAAAGTCACAGAGCACAAAACATTTTGGATGAGTTTAACACAAAGGTCTTTCACTGGCTGTCCTCCAAAAAACGCCAAATTGGTTATGTTTCCACGGATAATGGCGCCAATGTAGTTAAGGCCATGGAGCTGGGTCACTATTTCAGAGTGCCGTGTTTGGCGCACTGTATAAACCTGGTTGTTAAAATTTTTTTGAGTGATGAAGACAGTCTAGCGTGCGAGTTAGTGGCCACCTGCCGAAGAATGTGCAACCATTTCAGCCATTCTTTTAAGGCCCGGAAGCATCTGAGGAGCCTGCTACATGAACGTCAAATGCCAGTGAAAGCACTCATCCAGGAGGTGCCAACACGTTGGAACTCAACCTTCTACATGCTTGAGCGTCTGTATGAGCAGTATACGGTACTCGATCACTATTTCTTAACACTGGGTGCAGCTCGGAAGGACCTGAGGATAGATGCGGTGCAATGGGACCTAATTAAAAGCCTGACAGACATGCTTCATTCTTTTGAGGTCTTCACGCGTGCAGTCAGCAAGGAGGACTGTAATTTGGGAAAAGCTATCCCATTGTTGTGCATGCTGGAGCACCAACTGAAGGCGGTGTCTTCTGTGTTTCAAAAAGATGAAAAAAACCAAGACCCTTTTGTTTTGGCGGAGAAATTATTAGAGCACCTACGTGGTGATGAACGTCTTAAAATGATCCACTCAGAACAGCATTACATTTGTGCTACTATTCTGGATCCACGCTACAAAAAGGCGCTGGCAGGCCGAGCATTCTTTCCTTTTGCTGATGAAGATGTTACAAAGTACAAACGTTGGCTAGCCTTGTCAGCCAAGAGGTTTGAAAGAGAACGGCAGCTCATTGAAGGAAAAGGCAGTACATCAGCATCAGCAGGCCATACCCAGTCAAAACAATCCACTTCTGCACCTGTGGCTGTGGCACAAGTGACCTCTCAGCCGTTAAAGACACCGGCAACCGGATCATCTGCACCAGACACAACAGTAACATTGGATGCAGAAGAGGATTGGCTAACTTGGCTTGGGTTTGGTTCTCAAAAGGTCACAGCAAAAAGTAAGCAAAGTGGAGGAACCTTGGAGGACCTTGAGTCGATGGTGCAGGACTATCTGAATGACTCAACAGAGGTCTATGTTAATGCTGACCCATTGGCGTATTGGCATGGGAGAAAAGAATTGAGGCCACAGCTCTCCAACCTGGCTATAAACTACTTGTCTTTCCCACTCGCAAGTGTGTCTTCTGAACGTGTTTTCAGTGCTGCTGGTGGCATTGTAACTCCCAAACTGAGCCACCTCTCGCCCAAAAATGTGGAGAGGTTAACAATGATCAAGATGAATCAGCACCTCATACCACCAGATTACAAAGTACGAGAAAGCACGCCGCATGAAGACGAGGAGGACAGCAACGTAGATGAGGGAATTTGTTCTCTGTTCGGTGACACTGACCTCACCCTGCCTGAATTCGAAGAGTATGATGACGAACTCTTATTCTTATTCACTGACACCGAGCCCTGAAAATGAGACAATGAATCAATAACTTTCTTTTTTGTCCTTATTCACTTTTATTCCTGTTTGTCTGTCTTTCTTTGTTTTGCACAGTTAATTTAATTCAAACTTTAATCACCTAATCACAAAAACAAGCCCATCAGCAGAACTGTCTTCACTTGTTTGCTTATTGATTTGAAGGTGCTGCAGTCTGCATTCCTCAGGTTCACAAGTTCAGAAGAACATGCTCCTCTATCCTCCTCCTCCAGACTCCTATTTCCCTCAAAGCAGAGGGCTGGATTACGCCCAATGAAGAAAGACTCAGCACTTGTGGGGGTGTTCTACTTCTTTGCGGGTGAGTGGACGGCTCTGGGGCCATTGCTGGGAAGCTCTAATACCGGATAAAAGTGGTTTGGAGCAAATCGGAGGCAGATTTTTTTTGCGTTTTTGCTGACTTGCTTGCCTTTGAGGTGCTCTTTGGGGGGGTTCCGGGTGTTTGTGGGTGAGTTTTGGGGTCTGGGAGCACTGCTGGGACAGTCTAATCTTGATTGCATTTGCTTTTCAGGAAATCCGTGGTGGAAAACGGGAGTTATGAACTAGCTGCACAGCGCGTTTGGACCGAAGGCCGAGAAATATTGTAAGTATGAGATTTTCCTTTTTGGCTGTTTGGGGGTGTTGTGATTTTTTGCCGGTGGGCTGGCGGGTCTTGGGGCATTCCTGGGAATGTCTAATACCGGATAGAAGTGGTTTGGACAAAATCCACGCAGATTTATTTTGTGCTATTTCTGACATTTTGCTCAATGTAGCGTTTTCGGGGGCCTGTTTGGGGGGCTTCCTGGTGTTTGTGGGTGGGTTTCGGGGTCTGGGAGCATTGCTGGCTATGGATACTTTAGATTGCAAGAGGTTTGAAGCAAATCCATGGTGGCAGAGGGGAGTTAGGGCCTAGCTGCAGAGCGCGCACAGAGTGATTTTGTAAATTGGCAAGAAAATGACAAAGTCCCCATTTTTGTACTTTTGCTTTTTGGCTGTTTGGGGGTCTTCTACTAGTTTTCGCCTGGGTTGACGGCTCTGGGGCCATTGCTGGGAAGCTCTAATACCGGATACAAGTGGTTTGGACCAAATCGGAGGCGGAATTTTTTTTGCGTTTGCTTGCCCTTGAGGTGCTCTTTGGGGGGGTTCCGGGTGTTTGTGGGTGAGTTTTGGGGTCTGGGAGCTAGCTGCACAGCGCGTTTGGACCGAAGGCCGAGAAATATTGTAAGTATGAGATTTTCCTTTTTGGCTGTTTGGGGGTGTTGTGATTTTTTGCCGGTGGGCTGGCGGGTCTTGGGGCATTCCTGGGAATGTCTAATACCGGATAGAATTGGTTTGGACAAAATCCATAAGGAAAAGCCTTTTGGCACTTTTTGTAACTTAGGGTTAGCCCTAGCAGCAGGATTGCATGTGTTTCGGGGTGTTCTAGATTTTTGCAACTGAGTTCTGGGGTCTTAGAGCACTCGTGAGAATGTGTAATTTTGGTTGCAAGTCATTTGAAGAAAATCCATGGTGGGAAAGGGGGGATTTGGCATAGTTAAAGAAAGCCTTTGCCACTATTCTTAACTTAGGGCTCGTTAGGGTTGGCAGTATTTCTATTGCATGTGTTTGGGTGGGGGGGTTTTCGAGTCTTGGAGCGATGCTGGCTATGGATACTTTTGCTTGCTTGTAAGTGGTTTGAATACAATCCACGGTGGGTAAGGGGGTATTTGGGCCTACCTTTACTTTCAAAGTACGTTTTGTCACCAGTTTTCTGCTAGGCCTCGTTTTTTGAGATCTGATTGGGGGTCTTCTACATTTTTGCGACTGGCTTTAGTAAGGGTCTGGGTGGGAGCACTGCTGGGAAGGTCTAATTTTGTTCTAAAACACAGTTTACAGTACACCTAGCTTGAGGGGAAAGATCCGCTAAATTAGTTTGCCCATACTTATTTATCGTTCAAAAGGAGACTCAGTACGCACTTTCAAAAATATTGTACTGTCTATTAGGAAACTCAAAGTGTGACTTTTTGCACTACACAGCGTACATACCTTATATTTATTTATCAGTGGTGTTGTAATATCACTTCCTGTTTTTCGTTCAATAATTACAGGCCGGGTTTCAGTCTGTGTAATGGGGAAAAAAGGATGGAGTCAGGCTTCACATTAGCGAGCCGCAATTCAGCATCCGCCAGGCAGGCAGTGGACAGGGTGTTGTCTGGTCACCAACATTGATGGACAAAGCGTCAGCTGGAATGGAGGAGTGCCGCTAATAAGAGGAATTGTTTGCTGCATGCAACTTACTTACCAAATTCAACAGGACAACTACAACAACATACAGATACAGTATCCATTGTTTTCTTCTATAAGTGTGACTGCATTTCTTGGATCTCTCTCTGCTTCTAAATTGATCCCTACAGCCATTCTATAGGTTTTACTTCGGCTATTTTTTAAACCTAATTTAATGTAAGAAGTGTTTTTCTGAGTGCAGAGATAGGCAAGTGAAAACGCTGCAGCCCTGTACTGTCGCATTCTGTCATTCACAGTTGTCGAAAGTACTACTTACTTTTCAGTAACAATGCATGCAGTAGTGCATGCATTTCCATTTTTGTCATTCAAAAGATTCATGGTTAGCTTTGTGCCCAAAGATTTCTTTATCTTCAATTATTGTTTGTCCATGCTGTGTTTTGTTTTCTTCTCTCAACAAAACCCACCCAAAAAGAAACCCCCATTCCCATCCATTTTCCAAACCCTAACCCTCTTCCCCCCGGGCTGTGTGGTTTTGATTGATGTGTGACTAAATGACATCAATAATTCCACACACTTGCTGGGGAGGATAAGGTCATAGCAACAGGCTGGTGAAGGAATCCGAGGATATATTCTACACTTACTCAGCTTCAGTACTATTTCTTGTAGTAGTAGCCAATGTCAAAAAATTCAACGCAAGTACTAGTTATACTTTTAATACTTTACCATTTGTTAGGCTACATTGTGGCACTGTTCTAGTGTACCTTCACCTGCTATAGTCTCTATAGTACCGTTCTAATGCTACAGTAAGGACAAACAAGGTTTCATTTTCTTTTTTTTCAGATGCTGCAACTGCCACTGTGTAACACCACTAGTACCAACGCAATGATGACATTTCATCCGCCCAGAATTGCCATATCGCCATTTGACGTGCAGCCAGCCCTGAGCCTTGCCCTATTTCCAAACACAAATTACAGGTAAGATAAGCGTTTGGGGGGAGGAAGTATAATGGAGTATTAGGAGAGACGAGAGACTGACGCTAGTACTTGTAAAGTCCTAGGACTATTGAATTCACTTACTCTGTGAGAGGCACTTAGTTTTGAAAACATTTGGGCAATTAATTACACAACTTGAATCAAGATGCCACTTAAGTGTCACCAAAACAAAGTTACTGTTAAACCCCCACCCACCAGCCTCAAAAGCAGTAAAAAAAACATGATTGCTAAGATAGAGTTTAAAGTATATTTACATCCCTGACAAAAATAATCTCCCACAAGACCCAACCCACCCCCACTCCCTAACCCCAACGAATGTCCGTGAAAAGTCCAAAAAAGTGAAAAACACCAACTCCCAATTCCCACCCCCCAGAAGTCTTTAAAAAAGGGGCAAGGGACAGTCTCCTCCTACTGCTGGCTGCTGCTGTTGAATTTACGGGCCAGGTCGGAATGCTCCTTGCGGAGGGTCTCGAGCAGGGTTTTGGTTTTGAGCAGCTCCTGCTCGAGGTAGGAAACCCTCAAGGAAAGGCGGTGCATATGTTTCTTCCAGCTGCTGTGGGGGGCAGCTGATTTCTTCGCTCGGCGGTGGTGGGTGGCTGCGGTACCCCCGCTCCGTACCGCTGGAGACCTGCGTCGTCTGGGTGACCCAGGGAGCGCGGAGGAGGATGCAGCAGTCCCTGTAGATGTAGTGGTAGACTGCATGTCCCCCTCCTCCTGGGCCACCAGCCGTCGATATTCAGCGACAGTGGCCTCCAGCCTCCGTTGCCGGGCCCGTGTAGCCAGCTCCTTCCGGCTTGGTTTGGAAGGAGCATCTATATGAAGAAAGAAAGACATAGTCTGTAACCAATGCTCTTTAAGATTAACAAAAAATTATTCAGCAGAAAGTTGTGTCACAGTAGAACTAGCAACTTGCAAGTGCAGTACATAACTATTGTGGCCAGTATCTATCTAACCTCCGACTTCTTCACCCTTGCTCTAACATTAGTGGGAGTTTAAGGAATCAATTCTACGAGCACTATGGACTCACTCCATTAGAGTCGACTATGACAGTACACCAGTCTTATTCTTCTTCTTCTCTCTTGTTTAGCAAAATTGGTACGTTAACTTCTGCAAGCTGGCATAATGCCAGCGCAGTCAACTTGCACCCGAGAAAAACAGACGCCCGCCATGATGAGTGAGACAGATTGCGTTACTGTACCAGTCCAGTACATGCAGGTGGTGATGCTCTTACTTTTCTATTACGGGTGGCACTGAGAATACTCTGTTACAAGGGCTACTGCTTAATTAATTTAACTTTAACCCTACAGTGCCAATGAATACTAGAAAAGGAAAATGAAGAAGATAAATAATCTGTTTATGTATCACTGCATATGGTATGTATTTGCTTACATATGGGTTGACTTTAGGTGCTTTGCTTTTTATTGAGTGAACAGTGATACATCCACACATGAATGACCGAGTTCTACTAAACTTATTAACAGAGGCAGTGAGTGGCCATCGTAATAGCCGGATATATGCTGTGCTTGCAATACAAACTACTGCTACTATTCATGGTAGTATTCGGACAAAATTACAACTTCTTTTCCTTGCCTTTCCTACACTGGGACGGACGTGCGGGTGCAGTGTTACAAGCTCTTCAAAGTAACACTTAGTTCATCCAGTGACCGTCTACTCTCTCTAGATACACATATGCTATCTAAGAGTCAGATAGTACCATGATCCAGGCATCCATCCATTCAAACTATGGGGCAGATTAGGATTGCGGATTTCCCGCATCCTCCGGGCCGGAGGAATCCACCGCCGGCCCGGAGGATGCGGGAAATCCGCAGCGGACTGAAAAAGACCCCCCGCCAGATTAGGATGGCTGGGGCATCGTTTTTCAGTCCGCAGCTTTTCTGCCGCGGTCGCCTCCCGTCCGAGGCGGAAAAGCACTAACATGGCTGGCGGTGTCTATCAGACACCGCCAGCCATATTAGGATGTCTGGAGGAACACATGCCTTTACACGGCGGCATTTCCGAAGTGCAAAGACATACAGATTTTTGTTTTGGGCCCGTTGCAGGCCCCCAGAGGTGAAGGGGGGGGTGAGGGGTGCACATGGGGGGTACCTATGGTACCCCCCTGCATTTGGCTGCACAAAGCTGCAGGCACCACGAGGTGCCTGCCGTTTTGTGCATGCAAATGCACAACTTACATTTTTATCATTGCGGTGGGTGCTGCTTCAAGCAGCACCCGCCGTAATGATAAAAATACAGGGTGTGACCGCCAGGGTGGCGGTCACATCCTAATTACCACGGAGGGACCGCCACTGCACCTGCGGACGGTCCCTCCTACTCTATGGTGGTGGACGGACTCAGGTACGTCCGCCATCATAATAGGCCCCTAAATATCAATCATTCTTCTTCATGTCTCTCATCTGGACAAACCTTACGTTTTCTCACGGGGAGCAGCACACTATGCAGTCTGCAATCTCAATAAGTAAGGAATATAAGAGCTTACCACTGCCCGCCACTACCGTGGCAACCCGCACAGCAGTTTGGTCCGGCTCCGGCACTTGCACCGCCTCCTCCCCAGAGCTTCCCTCCTCCACCTCTGCGCTGGGCCCGGCAACAGATGTTCCACCTACAAAGTACATTTAAGAATGTTAGATGTCATAGACATACACCACTCACTAGCATTTTGTCTAGGAATGAAGAAATGTGAATACAGAAACCAATCGAATAATTTGTGACTGTCTACTCTAAAGTAAAATTTTCCAGTGAAGGGTCTGGTCTTGCTGCACTTTTTGGCACAACTGATGAATACTTGCTTTTTAACACGCACCATTTTTCTCATAACAGACAGAAGCTTCACTTCTAAGAAAAAATCATCATCATCACCACTAGGACAGAGGGACCAACGATTTATCACCAAAAAGAAAAATTAAAGTTCAAACCAGGTGAGGGCTCGGCTCGCCCACAATATATGTGTGAAATAAATAACTATTAGCACTTTTCCATTTTTAATCAACCGTTTCTGTTTTATGACAAGCTTGATTTTAATAAATATTTTTACTTTTAATAAAGCTTTAAAACTTAAATAGACTCTGTGGTTTTTGGTCATGAGTGAATGAGCAAAAGGTTTTGCAATTTGCAAGCATGAGCCCGTGCCTCTGACACTTCTGGACTCTGACTCCGTACTCTTGTCCTGCATTGGATAATATTCATCATTGGGGATCAATCATCAATGAATTCGGGAGCTAAATGACTCTGCCACACTATCTAGTCAGTAAGGATATTGGGGGTTCTTCAAAGTCTGATATCACTGAGGTATGTGGAAAGTCTACCTGTGCCTATTATAATTGATAAACAATGCACTATTTAGTGTCCATAGTTCTGTTTGTGCAGATTTGTCCCTGCAACAGTAGTAGAATGGATTGTCCTCCTATCCAAACCAAAAGTAAAGTAGTATCTTATTCATTCTTGGTGGTCATTCACCTTTTTATTGTTGGCAATTGTCAAAGCATAAACATTTAGAAGACTTGAAAAGACATTATGGACAATCCCAGAGGACTGCACTCAGTGCATAGAGCTATTGCTGACTAGAATGGGAGTCCAATGGAATTGCCAAATGTGCAATCTTACTTAGCTACACAGACAGACTATTAAGAATAATCTAGTAATACCACAGGGAGTCATAGTCGAGGCAGGATAAGAATTTAGATACAGTCTACAAGAAGATCAAAGACGATTTAGAAAAAATCTAATGAGGAATGCTAGGAAAAAATAGGTACTCTATATTAAAATTAAAACTTACCGGGGTCAGCAAAGGAGCCCTCGCCTGACCGATCCTGTTCAGCAGCAGCAGCAGCCTCCTCCAATACCCTCTTGCCCCTGGGGGGAGCTGATGTACAACATGTAAGAAAGAAAGACCAGAAAACATGGATGAGCTTTGTCAACCAAATCAAACATTTCAAAAGAACAATAACAAAATATTTTGGCAAAATAGCAAATAGACAACTATTCCACGGGATATATTGACCGATCTCATGTGGTCTACTACGTTATTAGTATTGCTTGATTTGCGGACCGTCAACTTTGAAAGTTCTTATGTAACTCACTAAACAAAGTACTAAAAAGGTTTGCCTAGGACTGGCAGGCAGCAGTCCGCAGCACACGAAGTGACAGACAAAGTCCATCGTGATTGCAGATCAGCGACAACACAAAAGTTTCCTACTACATTAACCAGTCATTAAAATACTCAAACTATCAATCCACCACCACTATTTCTTCTTATCGCCATGTGTACAAAGGAAGGACTGGACTTGAGTCTGTAGGGGCTGATTTAGAAGCCCCTTGCGGCTCTTTTGCTCCATTGTTGCGTGACTTTTGTGACGCAGCGGCAGAACAAAAGAGGCACCATGGTGCGACGTATATTAACAACGTGACGCATATGGGAGATGCATCACGTTGTAAAGCCCTGCTCCATCAGGGGGCGTTCCGGCGCAAGGGAGGGCGTTCCTGCGCAGGAACGCATCCTAAAAGTGGCTGAGGGAAATCTACAAGATTTCAATCAGTCACTTTGAGGACACTTTGAGGACAATGATGCGTGACTTAAACCCTGCGCCTGCTTGAAGCAGACGTACGGCTTGACGCAGCATTGGGGGAATAGGGCACCCCAGAGCATTGCTGGAGCTGCGCCATCGTAACGCTTTGGTGACGTTTTGGGCCCATGGTGCGCCACATTGTAAATACGGCGCACCATGGGTGGTGGTGGCTTGGCGCACAATTACTGGCGCATCCCTGCTACTTTGCAGGGATGCGCCGGTAATTAAAAATCTGACCCTTAGTGTCTAGCATTAGGCAGTTCTTTAAACTGCACTCAGGCATAATTTCACAGGCCAATGAAATGAGCACAAAATCGAAAACAAATAAGCTTAGTATCAGCGCTACTGAGAAGGAGAGCAGTGCATCTGAAATGCACAGAAGATTTTGAAATATAATTTACCTACAATGTAATCAGCAGCATTATTGCTTTTGGTAAAAAACAAAAATTTGCAAGATAATAACACACAGAGCAGGAGAAAACATAGTAAAGAAATAGCTACTACTACTCACCAAGCCCGGGGATCTCAAGGCCGAGCAGGTCGAGCAGATCGCGTTCCCGGTCCAGGACATCCGTCCAGCGGTGGGTGGCCTGGTTGTAGGTGCGCCGGACCCGAGAGTGGTGGTACATGGCCCGGCACACCTTCTCCCACCGCTTCCGGCGCTCCTGGATCCCGTACCCGCTAGCGATCCTGCCGCCTGCCATGATGGTCCTGGGGAGGCGGCGCTGAACATAAAAAATTTGTGCGGCCACCTCCTCCGGGCTGAAAATCTCCCGGGGTGCGACCTGCTCCCCCCTCAAACGCCCGCACGGGAGCCGGGCATGGGGTGCGGGACCCTTCCCCTTCTCGGAATGCTTCCCGGCTCCCTTCACCATGGTCTGGGCAGAAAGGAAGCTAAATAATAAAGAAAATAGAATAGGGAAGAGAAGAAAAGAAAAGAGTTTAAAAAAGTAGTTTAAAATTAACCAAAAGTAGCAGAAAACACAAAAATATAGAGCTAGAAAAATAGAGAGATAGATAATAAGTAAAGTAGATCAAAAAAAAACTTCAAACAAGCAAAGGATGGCGGAGATACCGAGAGGATACAAAAAGCATGCCCAGAACCATAGCAATGAATGAGAAACAAGATGGCCACGCCCGTTCACGACCGCGTGGGTTAGTTCGTGCGAGATTTTCCTCACGAACACACGCAAAATTGTACTAGCGAGCCGCACACTTTGCGAGATTACACATCGCGCCCGGAAACGGAAATACGTCATGCAAACAAGATGGCCGCGCCCTTGAACGACCTCGAGGGTAACTTCGCGCCGTTGCGCTACAAGCGGCTCGCTAAAACGCACAAAACCTTGCAAACTAACACTCCGCAAAAAAACAAATCGCATATTCGCACGAATTTGCGGCTTCCGAATCCGATCTCGCGCAAGTTCACTCCCCGCGAATCCCGCGAAATTGCAGAAAAACGAGTTTTGCAAAACTGAAAGCACTCAGCAGGTGCAAGAGTTCAAACTCATCATTAGTAACCATTCCCTGTAGTGCTTCCTGACTGGGGTCCCTCCAGAGGTCAGTTGCTAGTTGCAACAATTGTATGACCCTGCTCTGACCCTCACAGCAGGCTCATAGAATAGCTACAAGTAGGCCACAAAGGTCCTGAAAAAAAAATTGCACTGCAACAGAAAGCAAATTACTGATAAGGAAGCAGGTGCCAGACCTGCAATTTTGAAACAGTGACACATTAATAAACCAACCCCAAATTAATTCCTGTCAGTTGAAGCAGGGCAGGTGTGCTTGCTTTTCCCCCCCATAATCTACAGTGATGATGAACCAGAGGGTGGCATTGATGTACCAGAGGGTGGCATGGGTGAAACAGAGGGTGGCAGTGGTGAAACAGAGGGTGCTGGGAACCTTTGATGATGAACCAGACGTAGAAACAACATAGTCGCGAGCGTTGTGAGCCGACAAGTAAGTTTGCAATTGCGAACTGGTACCAAACCCTCGCGAACTGGCAGAAACCCTTGCGAACACACAAAAAAAATCCGCAAATTCGCGAGAATTCGTGGATTTTGCGGATTGCGAGTTCGCAAATTCGAAAAAAATTCGCGAACGCCAGATTCGCAAAATTCGCCATGCTTAGTCGAAGGCCATGCCCTTTTTCTCCACCACTCTGCAAACGAGCCTCCTGGTGTACTACTAGTTGGGGTATGTAGTCATCTTGGCTCTTAAGGGTCCTTGGAGGGCAACTACCCCTTCTGTTACCTCCAGTAAGTCACACACAGTGGGATTGCTGAGAGGTTGTTAGAGGCCGCGCGCCCTTTCATCTCCACTCTACAAACACACCTCCTGGTGCACAGCTGGTAGGGTTATGAATTCCCCTTGGCTGCTGAGGGCCTCGGAGGCCAACTACCCCTCCTGTTACCTTCAGTAAGTCCCCTATAATGGGATTTCTGAGAGCTGATCGGAGGCCCCACCCACTTTCTCCACCACTCTGCAAATGAACTACTAGTTAAAAAACCATAGACATTCACTTGAAAAAAGAAAAAAAATACAGGAGCGTTATAGGAAACATAATTTTTAAATCCTTAGAAAGTCACTTAAATAGACAAAGGTTACAGGACTTTTAAAGCTAGGAAATAACATTTAGAAAAAACTTTGAAATTCACTGAGAAAAACAGAGGTTATAAGGACATTATATTTAGGCATAGATTTAACTCATACAAAACCAGTGAAAGTCTGCAGTTATAGTAACCTGAGCTATAACTATAACTTACGCCCCCAAAGCACTGCTGATGACCTCACATATTACATCACTCATGACATGGTCAGTGACATCACTCATGACATCTCAAATTGTATCCCTGATGACATCACTGATGATATAATCCACAGAACCACTCACACACCAACTCACAGCTCCTTACAACCTCTTGTATGCTCACTCCCACACCCATATAACCATTCACATACCCATTCACAGACCCAAGTCAAGTCAACATGAAGTTTATTGTGTATATTACTTAAAACCATGACGATAGAACACATTTAAAAAAGAAATATAATTATACAAAGGCAGAAGAGAATACTGGTTCCTGACAAGACCATATAGTGTAGAGGGCTTGTTGTGTCTCTGAAAAAAAGGAAACTCTTGGTGTACAGGCTTTCTCTTTACCTTCTTCTCTTTCCCTTGTCTATTATGGAAATAATGAATGAAGGTAAGTTAAAAATCCTCCATAAAATGGATAAAAAGTTTCAACTAAAAAATTAACTCAAGTACAGCATGGTCAAACTCTACTGTGCATCAATGTCTTTGATGCAAGACCTAAGATTAATAGTTCATTATCATCTCAGTGCTTTGTTTAGAGTTTTTAAGGAAGTCCTGCACTGCTTTAAAAAATTTACCTATTCTTCTAGTAGTTTAGTCTGGTTTTTCATTATACTTTTTATTGCAGTGGACGTAAGTGAATACGTATTTAGAGTGGTCAGATCGATTTGTAGAGTTTCTACTGCTGTCCTTAAGTAAGTAGACCATGGATTGATTTTATGTTTGAAGATGTCTTCCAAAATGAATTTCAGAGTGCCTGGCATTGCTGTGATGCATCTGAGGAAGTACTTTATAAAATACCCCATTCTAGACCATACAATGCCCTCCAGGCCAAATTCAAGTCTCACCAAGTGTCCCCTGGTATAACAGGGCAATTTAAACACTCTTTTATATATTTTTAGATGTAATTTGTTATTGGTGTTGGTGAGTTGACCAGGAAAGGCCTCGCTGCCGTAGATAATTGCAGATCGTAATACTGCCCTGAGGACCTTTCTAATTGGCACTGAGGAGGGGCTTTCAATGGCTGTATGTAGTTGACAAAGTCTTGTAGTTATTAATGCTGCCTTGTTCTTTAGGTGACGCTTGTGTATTGTTGATGCGACGTTTGCTGAAAACCATTTGCCCAGATAGTTATTGGATTTGGCTCCAGAGATTTTTAAAGGACCATGGGACCAATTATTATTTATTTTTTGTAGCGTCCTTCCAAAGGATATAACCTTTGTTTTGGCTTTGTTTACTTTCATCTTGTTGACGCTATTGTATAAGTGAAGGGAATTTGATGCTCTTTGGAGTCCTATTTTTGAGTTGTCGAGGGGGACAATGTCATCCCCATATTGCAATATTGTGATCTTTGTATTGCTGACTTTTGGGGAGATTAGATTAGTGTTGGTAAGTGCCCGGGACATATCCGCTGTATATAAGTTAAAAAACATTGGAGCAAGGATGAACCATTGCGTTAGCCCTTGGGTGGTGTTAATCTTCTTGGTTAGCACAGTGTCTGACAGCTTGACGCTCACCCAGGTAGTTGTACATAGCGATATCATGGCATTGAGGAGACTGCTGGGAATGCCCCATGTCTGCAGCTTTCTCCAAAGGATACCTCTGTCCACCAGATCGGAAGCAGATGAATAGTCCACGAAGCATGCTTAGAGCGCTGATGTCTTCTGTTGTTTTGCCTGGTGGATGAGGTAGGATAAAGTGATTATGTTATCTAGTGTGCAGGAATTGGCTCTAAAGCCAGTTTGGCAAAAAGGAATTATTGCATTTGTTGTTGCCTCTAGATCTTTAAGGAGAGCAGCTGCGTAGATCTTAGCCTTGATGTCCAGTAAGGCTATCAGCCAATAATTACAGGGATTCTGTCTGTCGCCCTTTATAAAAATTGGGTGAACTATTTAACATCTCCAGCTGTCGGGTACTTGATGGAGTTTAGTGCAGGTTGTGAACAGTGAGGAGATCATTGTGGACCATAATGACAAGTCTTCTTTTAACAGTTGGACCGAGAGGCCATTAGGACCAGGTGCACCTGAAGATCTCATTTTGCTTAGTACTTTTTGAATACTATTAGTCGTAAATATGGGGAAACAGTCCTCTGAGTCATCATAAAGATCTTAGGGCAACATTTATGAGCAATGATGTATCGCTGCGTGACAGCAGTGATGTGTCACTTCTCGATGCGCACTCCTTGCGACATACCTGATGCGTCATATTTAATGAATGAAGCATCATGTGGCAAGGAGTTACAGATACGTCAGTATTTCTGACATCTCTGTAAGCGCAAAAGTGACGCATTGCTGGAGTGTGTCACAAAAGTTACGCAACTCCAGCAATGCATCCTTTCACATGGGGCAAGCCCCATGTGAAAGGGCCTGCATCAGTCTTATGCCTGCTGTGAGGCAGGCGGAAGATTTTGACGCAACAGCATCCTAGAAGTGACGCAGTAGATTTCACTGCCTCACTTCTATGAGGCTTTTTGCGAGGGAACGCCCCCCCTTGCATACATTATACCTGATGCAAGGTATAATGTAGCGCAGTGGTTTCAAAAAGTTACACATCTGCTTAGATGAGTCACGTTGTAAATAGTTCACAACAGGAGGCATGTTTTACGCTGCTGATGCTCAACAAAAAGTGACGCATCAGAAGGGCAAAACTGACGCAAGGCCTCATAAATGAGGCCCTAAGTATTAAATCTGAGAGACTCCTGGTTGATCAACTACATAGATGTTATTTACATGCAAAGACAACATTGCTTTAGTGATGGTGTTGCTCCTTATTAGCTCTTGGCTTGTTTTGTTTTTGATATATCTCCATAGGTCTGCCTGATTATGTTTGCTCATGATTGAGTGAATGTATTGCCAATCCTTTTCCCTCTGCTGATTTTTATCTTGCCATATCAATTGCCAATAATGTTTTCTTGCACCTTGAAGTTCAAATGACAGGTCAGCTTTGACTTGTTTGTTACAAGTTTTCTTAAGTGCCATTGTCAGCTTGCGAATGTGCTGTGAGCTCGCCAGATAGTTTGATTTTTATTAATTGGTTTTAACTGATGTCGCCTGGGGTCTGTTTGGGGATTAAGTAATTCATGTATGCCCCTAGTGATGGGAGGCCAGTGAGATAATAGGTATTCACCACTTTTGGCTTGCAGGGACTGTGCTGTAGCAGCTTTCCAAGATGCTAGGTTCCATAAATTGACATGGCCCCATTTTATCCTCCAAATTAGATGTAGTCTTTTGTCATTGCAGGAAGTACCCAGCACCTTGTGGCCTATGCATTTTGGGAGATTAATTTTAAAGGTTGTGCGAAGTGGAAGATGGTCACTATCATTAGATGAATGCACTTTAAAGCTCACAAGGTGATTAGTAAGTTTCACCGAGGCAAAAACGTAGACGATGGTGCTTATTCCCTTGAAGGTCTTCAGGGGTTGAGATGAAGATTGATTCTTGGCTGTTTGCTAAAAGCTGTAAAGATTGTAATCCATGTTTACTTAAGATATTATTTATTTTGGTGCTTAAGGGACTTAGAGGTAAGCAGGTAGTGTTAAATAATCCTAGCTGTCGCAGGTTAAAGTCTCCGCAGATTATTGTGTCGTCTTGCTCCATGTGAGACAAAGCGGTTAAAGTAGACAATAATCAGCAGGATTTTAAGGTGGGCGCCGAAGACTTGGTGCTCTCCAGTACGAGTGCTTGAAGCATCTCATCTTGAATTGAAATTAAGTGTATTTTTATTTTCATATTCCAATTGTCATATATTGACAAGCCTCTGTAGGGCCTCCCAAAGATGGTTTTCTTCTTAGCTGCGTGATGGATCCCTTCGAAGCCAACAATTGTTAAAGGTGTTAGAGCCCATGTTTCTTGGAAATAGAGGACATCAGATGCCAGTAGCAGGGAGTTTGCTGTATTTGAGCTAAGAAGTCTTGAGAGTCTAGCTACATTCCATGACAGAAAAGTTATGTTATGTTATGTTATGCTGGTTTTTTGTATAGCGCACGGCTACTCAGAGAGTGTCCCGGCGCTTTGGTTGCACACCTATCTCATAACACAACAAGAGAGAAGAGAGATAAAAAACGGAAGATCCAGAAAAGAAAGAAAAACAGAACCCAGGACGCAGCTAAGAGGTGAAAAGCCAAGTTTTGAGCCCTTTCCTAAAAGCCAGTAGGTTAGACGTGCTGCGTAGCGCCACTGGCAACATATTCCAGAGCTGGGGGGCTAACAATCTGAAGGAACGGCCTCCAATATGTGCCCTTTTGACATGAGGAACATTGGCAAGGTACAAGGACCCTGACCTCAAGGACCTGGCTGGATGATAGAAAGCCAGCCTTTTTTGAAGGTATTTCGCTCCGGTGGTATGCAGAGCCTTATGCGCCAACGTCAAGGCCTTAAAGATTATCCGCTTCCGGATGGGAAGCCAGTGCAGTACCTGCAGGAGGCCCGAGGCTCTAGCACGGCGGGATAGTCCAAAGATAGCCCGTGCTGCCGAGTTCTGGACCACCTGTAGCCGTTGAAGCAGATATTCCGGCAGGCCAAGATAAAGAATGTTCGCATAGTCAATCTGCGAACCAATTATCGCCTGCACTGTGACCTTCATGTGCTCCTCTGATAGTAAAGGGAGAAACTTACGCAACATCCGGAGCAGGCCGAAACACGTGCCGGTAAGGCCGATTATCTGGGAGCGCAGTGTGAGGCCATTGTCGATCTTAATCCCAAGGTTTTTCGCCACCTGGGAAGAACTTGCTGGTGGGAACATGTTCTCCGGCCACCATACCTTCCGGTCCGGATCTACACTGCACCCAAAGAAGAGGACCTCAGATTTATCCGAGTTGCACTTGAGGCTGTTATGTTGGAACCACTGAAACACAGCCTCAAGGCAGCCCCGGATCCTCTCTCCGTTGAAGTCCGCACCCCTCTCACAGGTGAAGAGGAGCTGGGTATCGTCAGCGTAAGAAACGATCTGAGCCCCGAAAGACTCCGCCAGAGCCGCCAGAGGGGTCATGAAGATGTTGAAAAGGGTCGGGCTCAATACTGAGCCCTGAGGGACCCCGACACCCAGTGGCGCCATCTCGGCGGAGCAGGCGGAGGCCCAGACCGTTTGTCGACGGCCCGTCAAAAAAGAACGAAACCAGTTGAGCACCGTCCCCCTAAGACCGATCTCGAAAAGTCTTGCGAGGAGACCCTCGTGGGGGACGGTGTCAAAGGCCGCCGACAGGTCTAACATCACCAGCATCGCCCTACCACCTGAATCCAGCACCTCCTTAATCGCCTCCGAAACTTCCAGGAGAGCTGTTTCGGTACTAAGATTGGTGCGGAAACCTGATTGAGTAGGGTGCAGTAGGTCCTGGGACTCCAGATAATCGGCGAGCACCTTATGCACATGTTTTTTGATGATTTTTGCAAAGGCAGGCAGAAGCGAAATAGGTCTATAATTCGCTAGTACCTCCACGTCCAGACCGGGCTTTTTGAGCAGGGGGATGATCATCGCCTGCTTCCATGACTGAGGAACCACACCCTGAACCAGAGAACAGTTCAACAGGGGGTTGACAAAAGGATTGATGACTGCTGCCATTTTCGCCAAAAACTTGGCAAGGCAGGCATCCCGCGGAGAGCCAGATTTTAGACAGGCCATCAGATCCAACGAAGAGGCCGTAGAAAGAGGAGGAAAAACTGCTAGAACTGGGCCAGCACTGGTCGGGAGGACCGAGGTCTCCTCCACCAAGCAGGGCATCTCGGACTCCTGCACAGGAAAGGAGTCCTGGATCAGACGGATCTTGGAAATAAAGAAGTCCGCGATCGCCCTGGCCCAAGGCTCAAGGGGGGGGAGTCTGATTCGACGTGGCACGTGAAGTCGTAAACTCCCGCACAATGACGAATAGCTCCTTACAAGAATTGGAGGCAGCTTCAATTTTCCTAGCAAAATAGCCCTTCTTCTCAGAAAGGATGTCTCGATGGTACATTTTCACTAGAGACCTATAAGCAAGTTTAGCCGCCGGATCATATTTGGCGCGCCATGCTCTTTCGGCTACTTTGCACTGCCGACGGGAAGCTGCCAGCACTTCCGTGAACCAGGGAGCAGATGCGCGTTTATCCACCTTGCGAGGCGGTCTCACAGGAGCCAGGTGATCAAGCCTCTCTAGGAGCCACGCCTGCAGCCGCTCTGCATCCCCGTCTGGATCCCCTGTCAGGATGCAAGGGTGGGCTGCACATTCCTGTGCCAGTAATTCCGGGGTAACCCGATGGAGTGCCCTAAATCCCTGGGAGACCTGTCGAGGGGGACAGGAGGATTTCTTTACCTCCTGAATATAAAATTTGACCAACCTGTGATCCGACCATAACACCTGACCTGAAGTTATCAGTGGTTGTGGTAATAATGCACACTTCTCACTGCTAGGAGTAGGTCAAGACTTCACTCAGCCAAATGTGGGGACCTCGTTTCTGTTCAGGTTGGTGGACACCCCCTGGTTGTCCTGTTACTATTTTCCTAGTCATGCCCCTTGATGAAGAGTGGAAGCAGGATATATTTATAATATCTATCTGTGACTGGCAGAGGAAGTGCCCAGTCCCCCTCAGAATACTATAGGGGTGAGCTTTTCAAATGGGTGAATCATGTGGCTTTCTCAACGGAGATGGGTACTTCAGTGCTTGTAGTTTTGAAATTCCTATGCCCTATTCCTCGAGGATGTCCTAACGGTCTAGTATTTCTTCTACCAGTGAAGTGGTTTTAATGTTAAAAAAGTGGCTTCCCTCCCATTGTGGCCCTCAGGGATGTTTTTAAATTCCACACTCAGTATGTCATCTGAGGTTAGCTGTGACTGAACCAGAGTAGACTGTAATAACCTTAGTATGTTGGATTGATTCAGTACATCATGCATCCCTTTCCGACAGATAGTATGGGAAGAGGTCCAGCTTGGACGGTTGCTCCTCTCCTGGGGACCTTTAGAATTACCGTCATTCTTAGGGTAATGATTATTGATCACTTGTCTAATCGATTCGCGCACTAGCGATCTTCTCCGCGGGTCTCCACTTTCTGTCGTAGATGTGAAAACTTCTTGTGGGACTGAAGTCACCACCCATCCTGGAGGTTGCTGTGGCTAATTTTTTGGGCGAGTTGAGGGCTCTAACTTTCGAAGTGGTGGGCTGTGATCGGTGATGGAGCCTAGGTCTTTCTTGATTGTGGAATGAACTAATATATCAATGTATTTGGATGAGAATGCCGGCTGTTGTCCTACTTCTGGATCTTTTGTTGTGTTACCACTGTTGCAGGGCGGGAGTTCCTTCTGGTCTTGCATGATTGAGAGTGGTACCCAGGCAGGTGTGTTCCTGATGTAATGGACTGTGACGTTATGCTTTATACAATGGTGGGGGCTGTATTTTTATTGGGTAGTGTCATTGTTGAAGCCAAGGGGGCCTGGGGTAAGAGAGCAGGTGGTTGTGCAGATCGTAATGGATTCTTCAAATTGCCACAACCTTTAAACAGTGGATATACGTTAGTTGAGTTGTTATCTAATTTCATTAGCTTGAGTGGAGGCTGGTTTGAGACACAATCTCTCACTGCTTTGTTTCTCGCCTTCTTTTGTCTTTTTTTTGCTCTTTTAGATAGAGCAATGGGCCATTTATTGTTGTTAGTTGGAGATTTTCTGTGTTGGTAACCTGACGATTTTTATCCTTCGCTTCCAGGCCCAAATTGTGCTCTGTCGGGGGCGAACCAGCCCCTTGCTTGTTATTTACTTTCAAGGTACGTGATGGAAATTTTGCGAGGTGTTGCTTTGGTAGCATCGCAACCGGCATTGAGGTTTCCCCTTTAGCTGACTCCAGTATGGTAATCTCTCTTTTTGTGTTGCAGCCAGATTCTTTGTCTGTTGGTTTCTGGTTGAGCCTGCTATGGCTACTGCTTAGTTGTTGCAGTAGAGACAACTTTATATCCGTTAACATTAGCATCTGGCAGGGAGTATAATTTTTCCGTAATCAAATGGCAGGAACAAGAAGCGCATGGCGATTCCTTGCCCGCTGCTTTTTTTTGCTTCTCTTGCAGGGCGCTGATTTTTTTCCTCGATCTTCAGAATTGAGATAGCCAGGGTTTGAATTAGGTCTAGTTGCAACTCCAATTTATCAGACTGCCATGTCAGGGCCCTTACTGTGTTTACTAATGTTTCATTTACAGAAGCCAGTAGAGATTCTTGTTCAATGTTGTTTTTAATATTTTTGAAGCAGATAATATTAGGCTTTCCATAATTTTCGAGCTTAGCATGGAGCTGCAAAACACTGGGGGTTGGAGCTCATGCTGCTCGAGTGCTTGCCCGGACTCTTTTATTGTATATTTGCCCATGGTTCGGGGAATGGCCAAGGGCGAGTCCAGGCCGATGGAAGGTCCCCTTTGGCCGCCTTTAAAAATGTCATTGGCTGCTTGATCAGTAGGCCAAAGTCTGCAGCCTGCGATTGCCTGCTGTCCTGTGACTCCAGCGCCTATTTCCATGGAGCTGTGAATCTGTGCAGCCCTAGTTAAACAATTTAGTTTAAGATTGGGTAGTGCTTTCTCTGGGTTACTCTAGAGTGTTGGGAGGCAAGTCCCCTTTTCGGCTCCTGGGTTTTGTTCCGTTGTGCTGGTTGTTAGGTCTATGTTTGCCAGCAGGATGACCGAGGGGCTTCCAGAGGAAATGTCAATAACTGTGCTATTTATTAAATGTGTTTGTGTCTGGTTGTGCGTACTATTTGTTGTGGGAGACAGAGTTATAAAAGATATTATACCTACAGGGTGGGCCGGAGTAGCTGCTGGGCCCCCTTTGGGTTCTTTTTTCTTAATTGAGATTGAAGTATCAGTGGTGTCCAGTTGGGCTGACTGAGTAATATGAGGGGACTCACATACGCGTTCACAGAACCATATCAGTGCTCAGACACCCACTCACTCACTCGTACAGCCGCTCATTCAACACTCCACTCACCCTTACAGATACTCATATAACCAGTCACTTACACATACCGCCATTCACATAGCCACATACTCACCCAAATAGCTCTCATACTCCATACTCACTTATTTTATTTACCTACACAGTCACTGACACACTCATTCATTCAAACACGCATAAGGCCTCTCAAAACGGGCACTAACTCACCCTTACAAGCACTCACACAACCACTTACATACCCATTTATACAAGCACTCAAAATCTGCTCACTCACCCCTACAACTATTCATACAGGCACTTATTCTCTGATACAGCCACCCACTCACCAACTCACTTAACCAAACACCTACTCAAATAGCCACTTACTCATCCATACAGCCACTTACACACTGTCATTTACTCATACAGCCGTTTAGATACCCACTCACTCATCCATAAAGCCATTACACACTAACTTACCCACCCATAGAGCCACTCATACCACCAGTCACTCACCCATACAGACACTGACACAAAAACTAATTCATAAATAGAGACACTCACACATGATCTCACTCACTCACAAAGCTACTCACACACCCACTTATACACCCATAAAGTCACTTATGCACCCATACACACAAGCATACATAGTCACACAACCACTCACATAATATATGTTAGAAGTAGTATCACTCAGTAGTAGAGCTCATAGTATACAAATATAAATTTTGTAGTAGGTTAGTATCCATATTTAACACCCATATACTCTTAAAAACACACTCACTTGATGATGTAATCAGTGATGTCATTTGAGATGACATCAGTGATGTCACTGAACATGTAATCAGTGAAGTAATATGTAAAGTCATAAGCAGTGCATTGTGGGGGCGTAAGTTACTGAGTTTCAATGGTTTTGTATGAGTGAAATCCAAGCCTAACTATAACGTCACTGCAACCTTTGTTTTTTCAGTGAATATATATATATATATATATATATATATATATATATATATATAAAAAAAAAATATATATATATATTTATATATTCCCAACACGTTTTTCACCAGCGTTTGCTCCTCTCTGTTACGGTGCTCCTCAGCGCGCGGTGAAACGCGCAAATATATTTCAAACCCTGGTCCTCTTGTTCGAAAACCACTACAATTGAGAGCACACACAAAAGCCATCCAAAGGGGTTTAAGGCAACATCAAATCTTTAATTTGCGCTATTACAGCAAATTGACAGACGCGTTTCAGCGTTTCCGCCTTCGTCGGTGTCAACAGAAACTTTACTCCTTCGTGTTTAAATAAAAAAGTGCATCTTGAGTCAAAGACACAGAAAGTGTCATGTGCAGTGAATACAACTCGAAATAAAAATAAACAATGGACTTAAAACATGGCAGCCATCTTGTAACATGTCTGTTGTTATCTACACCAGTCAATATTTATGCTCATAATTTCCTTAAATAATGGGCAAATTCAATTAATGTATAATCCATACATTACCCTTTCAGTAGGTAATAAATAATAAATATAATGCATTCAAACTTTCATGATCCAATTACACTTCATGTAAATTCATTCATTACAACACCTATGTATGTATAACTGGCTATGGTTGACCGCTGTGTTTATTATAATGCCCTGAATGGGCTGAATGCAGGAGCATCTACCTGATCTCAAGGAACATGATACAGCTAAGAGAAATCCCTTTTAAAATTCTCTGTGATACTAAACTATTTTCTCTATTTAGGACTGTACATAGAACTATGTGCTCACTCTCTCCGCGGAGAACAGTGTACATCGAAAGGTCAATTTGCAATTTGTTTCTCACAGCAGCCTACATGGACCCACATCTCCTCTTCATTATTAAGTCCCTGCGGGGCCTTTGTCTGTAATTTGATAATGTATCTAGACTCCAATGTGCAGAGTTCTTTTTACATTATCTCCCCCTCTTTCTGATTTAACCATTTGGTCCAAACAGAAGAAGGTCAATAGACTACTGCTGCTATTGTGTTTTTTCTCAAAATGGCGAGTGACCGGATAATTCGGATCTTTATTCGTGATCACTCGAAGATGTTCAAAAACTCTTTTATTGGCAGGGTGGATAGAACTCCCCACATAATTCATACCACATGGGCAGGTTAAACAGTAGATTGTGTAGTCCGAATTACAGTTTAACAACTTAGTAATTGATATTTTGGTTGTCGTTCCCGGTATTGCATAACTTTTGACCTTGCTACTGTACTTGCATGCCTTACATTTCATACAGGGGAAGAATCCCGCCACAGCATTCATTTTCTTTTTTCTGGGGTCATAATGGCTGTTCCCTTAACGAGTTTCCTCTCCTGTATGTCACCAAGGGATGCTCTGGAAGTGTCTTTCCAACTATGTTGTCTGATTTTATTATCTTCCAGTTTTTTCTTAAAATTTGGTAGATTTCCGATGATTTGTCTGTGTAGTTGCTTATTAATCTTACACTTTTGTCTTCTACCTCTATTTTATCCCTTAGTAAGGTATCTCTTTTTGTTTCCTTATATCTTTGCTCCGCGTTTTCAAGGAAGCCTCTGCAATACCCTCTTTTCTTGAATCTTTCTTTAGCCTCATTTAGTGCCTTGTTACATTCTCTTTGTGTTGAGCAATTCCGTTTCATTCTTAGGAATTTCCCTACTGGTATGTTTTTTTACTACTCTCTTCGGGTGGCTACTTCCAGCATGGAGGAAGCTATTCCCCGCTGTAACCTTACGGTGTAATGTCGTCTCAAGTTTGTTGTTATCTATGTAAACTTTTAAATCCATATAAACAACCTCTTTGGCACTGATACAGCCAGTGAACTTCAGATTGAGATCATTATCATTTAAGGCTTTAATATAGCCTTATAGCCCGCCGTAGCGGGCTATACCGGCTATTAAAGGCCCGCTAAATCTTTAAAGGCCCAAGCCGAAGGCGAGGGACTTTAACGAGACAGCGGGACTTTAATATCCGGTATAGCCCTGCTACGAAGGGTTATAAGGCTATTAGAACATTCTGCCACTAGAGGGCAGAATGTTATAACAAATTAAACAAAGGGTTCTCGAAGCTCGAGGGGATATAAATCCCCTCGAGCTTAGAGAAGCATTTGTAGAACATTGGAATGTTGCTCTGCGGGCCTTTACCGGCCCGTAGAAGCGTGGAGCACTCCATTGTCTGCAATGGAGCTCCCAACATTCCAATGTTCTAATGTAATTTTCAGTCTCGCTCCTTGGACCATGCCACACGATGAATAAATCATCAATGTATCATGTCCAAAGAGCGATTTTCTCCATCCATTGTTCATTTGACCCCGGCCAAGCCACGTGCTTCTCCCACTAGCCCACGAAGCACGTGCCCATCGCGGTGCTCTGTTTTTGTAGGTATAGCTGCCCAGAGAAAGTAAAGATGTTGTTATAGAGGCAGAACCTTGCGAGTTCCATCAGCATTTGATTATGTTTGCAAAATTTAAAAGATCTTTTGTTCAGGAAGAAGTTCATGGCATGGTGGCCCGTCTTGTGATCTATCGAGGTATATAAACTTGTTATGTCTAGAGTTATCAAGAGCATTTCAGCATCCCAACAAGTTCCATCAATAATCCGTAAGAAGTCTTTTGTATCTTTTAGATACAAGTTTGAGTCCTTCACCATAGGATATATGAAGTGGTCGATGTAGATGGATGTATTCTCTAGTAGACTTCTTTTTGACGAGACTATTGGTCTGCCCAGAGGCCAGGTTTTGCTTTTGTGCACCTTTGGCAGATGATAAAATGTTGCCAGTTTTGGGTGTTCACATTTTAGGAACTGCCAATCTTCATGGTCCAATGTTCCTTCGTCTCTCCATCTCGATATAAGCTCATTGAAATCACTAATACTGTCCCGATATTTCTGTTTGGTAATGGGAATGTAATGTTCGTTATTCCTCCGCTGTAAGAGGGCTTCATCCTCATATTGTGACTTATTCAGGACCACAACATTTCCCCCCTTATCTGAGGGTTTGATTATTACTGTGTCGTCCTCGTTTAATTTTTTCACAGCTTCCCATTGTTCTTTTGTCATATTTCTTCTCCTCTCATTGAATTTTTCAGTTTGTAAGTTTTTCAAATCCTCTATAAACATCTCCTGGAATGTATCTATGGCATCATATGGTGTTCTAGGTATAATTTTGGACTTTTTTTTCAATGTGCTTTTACAACATTTTTGGCTGATTCCTGTCTCTTCCAGCATTTGTGTGGCATTGTACTCATTAAAATCTTCTTCCTCATGTATTTCATTAAGGATCTGAATAGTCTCAAGATCAGAACCCACAAGTTGGTCAAAGGGTCCTTGGTCGCCCATTCTACCTCAGGGTGAGGATCCCGAATCTAGAATCGTACGCGCTGCACTAGCACCACTCAACAAAGAGACACCACACCGGAGGTTTAAGAGAACTTATTCTTTATCTCTTCAAGTAAAAATGGATCTTTATGATCCGCAGTTTCTCAGGTACAGGCGAGCAAGGGTTCAAAGAGTCTCGGTAGGGGTAGGGTAGCGGGACAGTCTCAAGGTGCAAAGTATCCGGCGCACAGCTCTCAATCCTCGAGCTGGGGGATACGGGGTGAACTTGGGTCCAGCCGGACCAGAATAGTCTATGAGCCACGATCGAATCAGCACAGCTCGAGCAAGGAGGTCGTAGTCTTACGGTTTCGGAGAGCCGCGATCAGATTAGCAGGGCTCAAGAGTTCTCAAGGTAGCAGTGGAGCCGCGACAGCGTCAGCAGGGCTCAGTGGTCTTCTTGGTTACAGAGAAGCCACGACAGCGTAAGCAGGGCTCGGTGGTCTTCTTGGTTGCAGGGGAGCCGTTACAGCATCAGCAGGGCTCGCATAGTTCTTAGGTTTCAGGAGAGCCGCGACGAAGTCAGCAGGGCTCGATGGTCTCTTCGGTTGCAAAGGAGCCGCGACGAGGTCAGCAGGGCTCACGTAGTCCAGGATACACTTGACTTGATCATCCCAGAGCCACCCTTGATATAGGACTCCCTACCTTTGATGTCCGGAGTCCTCGGAGGCGGAGGTCTTAGCACCTGGGGGCTGGTTGTTGGGGGTTCCGCCTCGGCGGCTCCTTTCATCAAGTTGGGTCTGGGGTCAGGGAGGCCGGATGGGTGATCGAAACTCATGTCTCGAGGGGAGGTGGAAGGTGTGATCTAGCTACTCCTCCCTCTCTCACTCGCAGGGAGAGCTCTACCCCCTGGCTGGGTATGGCGCCGACGGCCGAGGTCGGGCTGGGGCCGGGGCGGCCATCTTAGGTGCAGGGGCATGGGCCTCGGCCTTGGTTACCAGGAAAATGGGGGTGAGGACGGGGAGCCCAGTGTCGGGGATGCGAGTCATGGCGGGAAGGGTCGGATGGATCAGGGTCATGGGGAGCTGCATGGATCAGAGAGGACCCCGCCACGAGGCCGGGTCCAACACTAGTTATATCCGCATTTGAGTATAATCATAGGAAGATGTTGGGCAAAATGTTAAACCTAATTTCAAAACGGTTATCTCAGTTTCTGTCAGCGTTCTATTTTACAGATTGATCACTGTTTGTTCATTGTCCATACTCGTTATCTCCATTGTCCCCGTTTGCTCCGTGTAATTACCGGGGTGGATCGTCCTGTTACGTCCTTTTTTGCCCCTCCTTGTTTTTCTCCTCTTCCCTCTGGTGGATGTACTCATGGGGCTGTAATAGCGCAATAGCGCAAATTAAATATTCGATTTTGCCTTAAACCTCTTTGGATGGCTTTTGTGTGTGCTCTCAATTGTAGTGGTTTTCAAACAAGAGGACCAGGGTTTGAAAAAAAAAAAATATATATATATATATATATATATATATATATATATATATATATATATATGGAAAACTCGAACCACTTCCTGATTTTCCGCAGCAGCAGACAGGCGAGGAAAGAGACACAGACCTCCAAGGAATTTCAAGTGGGCAAAATGATTTTATTGTAAGTGACCCAACACAACGCGTTTCAAGCCCGTAAGCCCTTGATCACGTGTTATATATATATAAATATATATATATATATATATATATATATATATATATATATATATATATATATATATATATTACCTACTGGCGGTCGCCAGTAGGTATATATAGTTAGGATTTTTTCCCTATGGGATTTCTGAAAATTCTATGTCTAATAACTTTGGCGTTTGTGGACGGAATCGGAAAACAGGAAAATGGCACATTTTGTTTCCGAGCAGCCCCTGAAAATTTGGGGGGGTTTCGTCAAGGGGGGGCCGAGAAAAAAGGGGGGTCCCAAAACGCGTTTTTCCCATGTTAATTTCCATAGGGCGGTTGGCCTCACTTTTAGCTCGAACGGCTGAATGGATTTGCACGAAACTTGGCAAAATTGTAGGGACTGTTAGCCCGATGTGCCTTTGCTAGGTCTCAATATATGTGCTTCAGTGGATTTTGAGAAATTAACGTTTAAATCAAGATATATATCTGTAACAGCGCTCCGGGCAGCGATCCGGTTCGCGTACTTTTCGCGTATCGGAACTTTGCGATGCGAAGCTGATTGGCTCTCCGGTGTCTGTCAACATTCTAAACAGTCCGGTGCGGCCGCCATCTTGTCTCTCGGTAGGATCGAGAGATAAGAGGAGGCCAAAACAAAGGGGGAAATTTCGATAAGGGGGCCTAGTAGATCCTCCCTGACCCCCTAGGTTTTATGTGGAGGTTGTAAAAGGTTTCTGCAGGGGGAAAAAAAAAAAAAAAAAAAAAATTATTTATGCGTGGTGAGCTCCTAGTACGCGAACCGGGTAGCGCTCTGGGCAGCGTACTATAAGGATAAAAGAATGATAGATTTTTTTAATACTGTATGTTAAATATTTGTTGTTTTTGTTGGTTTTTTTTTTGTTTTCTTTATTTATTTTTTTTTTTATTATGATTGTGTTTCATACTTTATTAAATTTTCTAACATTTCATTGTCAGAAATGTCATAATTTATTATAGGGTGTAATTGTTTTTCATTTTGAAGCAGGTTGTCTACTGCTTCAACACATTGTAGAAGTTCGTGGTCTCTACTGTCATCCATAAAGTCATCAAGTTTGTCTTGGCTGCTCTCCTTCAGTTCAATCGAAAATGAAACTTGTTTTTCTCCTTCCATTTTGCCTGAAATTTTGAATAAAAAAATATATATTAGTAGAGATTGGGCACTGTTGGGATTAATTTTAGATAGGTAGTTTTTATCAGTGAATTTTTCTTTTGGCAGTGTATAGTATCAGAGTGGAAATAGGACTATAAAAAAGTGTATGTAATTTAACGAAGAGAAGCCTAACTCCATTCCTAACTATAACAGAGAAGTCTATCTAAATCCATAACTACTACAGAGGGATAGTGTATATGTATCAGAAAAAGTCTACCATATCAAGTTATAGTGTTCAATATACTTCATTTTTAAAAATAACAACTTACCTTCAGAAACAAGTTGAAGTCTTAGGTAAGTATTGAAATGTGATGTACAACAAGAAGTAGCAGTCAAAATGGCTGTGTTTTCTTCTCTTCCTTTATATATATTCAGGTATATAACCAATCAAATATCAGGTAATAAAAGTAGAAAATGAAAGTAAGATTTTTATTGGTTGTCAATTCCAACACTTCAGATGTGTTTTGTGAAGTAATTTACCTCAAGGTATTTAGAGAGGTCTACAGGCTTAATGGCTAAATGGAATTTCAATCAAATTTGTGAAAATGAAAGGGATTGTTATGTAGTATGAGTTAATCTATATTTGGTGAGAGTGTCTCCAGTCCTTTTTCTTTGAATTACTTTCCCACCTTTTCTTTGGGCCGCTTCCCGGGAAGCAGTTTAGTCCGCGAACTAGAAGCGTAACGGGAGTCCACCATTTTGTGTTTCGGTCGAATTAACATATAAAATGGAGGTTAAATAATGTTCAGAAAGGGTAGAAGGGGACACGGTACAAGTATTTTGACCCCCCAGGTTTACTGAGGGTGGCTGAGGAGGACCATATGTGCGGAGAAAAAACATTTTTAAAATAATTTTGGGTGGTTAGCTTCCAGTTCGCGTACCGGGTAGCGCTCTTTGAGCGTAGTTTGTTGAAAATTACAGAAATAAGTTAGAGAAAAGTATTAATTGTGAGTGATCAGATGAAGGGTAGCTCTGAGAAGAGCTTTTGGGTTTATGTTCCATTTAGGTACTTATAAGTAGGTACCAATGCACAGTCTTAAATTCAGAATGAAAATTCTGTTGCCCTCATCTGAGAAGTGAACTCCATCTCCTCTGTAGATATCTTGCATGTAGTAACGCAAGTTATTATTGTACAGGGAGCCCATTCCATGGTCTCTCATGAAAGCTGAAACAGATTTGTTTACATGCTTCCTCGCTTTCTCAATTTGTGGACCAAATTGGTTGGACCACCTCCATTTCTGTCTTTGGCATATATTGGAATATACCAAGGCAGTTTGAGGAAAAAGTGCCATTAATTGCTCAAAGGTGTCCTTTAAAAGCATTTCCAGACCAACCCCAGTCATAGTGCCTAAATCATTTCCTCCACAGTGCACTATTAAGAGGTCAGGTTTTGGCAAATGCATAAAGGTTTTCACCAATGGTATCAATTGGTGACATTTTAATCCTCTTTGGCCCAACCATTTAATTTCCACATCCTGTAAATTGAGGTTGTGTAAATTTCTGTTGTCAGCATACCTTTGAGCCAAGTGGATGTAACTATGTCCAACAATCCAGACGTTAAACATGGTGGGAGAAGGTTGTGCTGCAGTCAGATGAAGTGTGGTAATGAAAGGGCAGTTGAAACAGTAGGAGTTTGTAAAGAAAAAAAACTGTGGATTTCCAATGCTAATGATTCATTAGCAGTGATTGGCGCATTTCCATTTCTGAAAACAGAAAGTTAGGGTGCATGGATGTGTTCTTGAAACATGTAATTTCAATGGTCAAGGAAGAAACTTTTAATGAAAGATTGCACTGGATACGCAGGTGCACTGAGAGTTCAGAGTTCAATTGAAACATTGTTGTGTGAACTTGCAAACATGAGAGGTCTTTCAGGAGGTCGTTGCTAAGCAAAAAAAAGGCAGAGAGGGCAGAGGGGGGGAAGGGTTTTGATTTGAAAAAAGTGAGGGAAGAGTTATGATTGGCTAATATGAGAGATATGTGAAATGAATATCTGTATTTCTGTGCTTTCAATAGCTGCAGCCTCTGGAGTGCATCCTTTTTCTTCTGCTGAAGACAATTTGGTGTATTTCTGAGACTGTTTTCAAAACTCAAAAAGTATTTGCTAAGGTGAGAAAAGATTTATTTATTTTAGATATAGAATAGAATGATTTAAGGAGAAAATGATGAAGAAAGCTGTGTTTTTAAAACTGTGGCTTTGTCTATAGTGATATAGAAATAGATTTTGTTACTTTGAGAAATTGTATTTGCATATTCGGTGTAGGATTCTGGCATGTAGTAACTCAAGGTATTGTTGTATATGAAGCGCATTCCATGGTCTTTTATGTAAGCTGAAACAGATATGTTGTTTTTAAAAACCATTTTGAAAACAATTAAATTTTGGATATGTACTGTTAGAGTTTCATAGGTTGTTTTGGGTCATATTTATAAGGCATTTGGGTGTCTTTGATGTTATTTTTTCATTTTTAAATGGAAAGCATTCCTCATGGGGCAAGTGTCTTGTAAATACGTTCTCATCTGCGCTTGGCAAATTTAGATTTTGATTATGGGAGTTACATAGCCATGTTAATAATGTCGGAAAAATGGTGCTAGGGTATTCCAGAAAACGCTTTCGTGTGTCTCAAGGACATTTTCAGTCATTTCCTCTTGAATGCAGGTATACAATTGATTTATATGCTGTGTTTAAAAACGATTCTTTTCTATGATGATATGTTTTCTCTTTTAAATGGAAAGCGTTCCTCATGGGGCTCTGAGCAGTATTTAGTCATGTTATTCAATGGGTGGTGGATAACATGGCTAAGAGCATTTGCTGAATAATGCATGAATATCGTTGACTTTTCAGCGTTATTCATGCATTGTGACCGTTTTTTTTCGCATTTGCGAGCAGTTCTTAGCCATGTTATCCAATAGGAGGTGGATAACATGGCTAAGAGCATTTGCAGGATAATGCATGAATATCGCTGACTTTTCAGCGTGATATTCATGCATTGCTACCGCTTTTTATCGCTAAGGAGAAAATGATGAAGAAAGCTGTGTTTTTAAATTGTGGCTTTGTCTGTAGTGATATAGAAATAGATTTTAGTGTACAGGTTTGATAATATTTCCCTACATTCGCAGGGCTAGGTGATAGGCTGAGACCAGCCTGGCATGTAAAATGGCTGCCGTGCACGACAAAATTGTGGCATTGTAAAAAAGGCAAATTGGCGCAGACATTGTGTCTCAATAAGGATTCATTTATAACAATGTGGTATTTTATCAAGCCTGTGCGCTTCAATTATCGCCGCTTTATCAGCCGAAAACGACCGATAAAGCGGCGATAATGGGCTTGATAATATGCTCTATGGATTTCCAATCGAAGTACATGCTAGATGTGAAGACATCTAAAATGGGCTTCGATTGGAATTTCACAGAGTATATTATCAAGCCCATTGTCGCCGCTTTATCGGCGATAATTTTAGCGCACAGGCTTGATAATATATCTCAAAAGATTTTATCGTACTGAGAAATTGGTGGTCAACAGTTCCTGATTTCCTTCGAATCGAAAGTTAACAGACGTCACGCAGCAAAAATTTAAAAAAAGCTCACGCACAGCCGCTGGAACACATGTATCAACATATATGAGACTCCTCAGCCACTCTCAGAAAATATAAGGAAATAGGATACGTCTCCCGCACCTCCTTATTCCTAGTAATTTAATTAAAATGACGCACAAAATGGCGTATTCTCGTGCAGTTTGCGGACCAGTTCGGTGTTTGGGAAGCGGTTCTATCGTGAAAAATATATATTTTTTTATTTTCCTCAGGGGACCCTTTAAAAAATTCCAACAACATTCCTAGGGGGTCAACTGGGGTATACTTTGCCCCATTTTATTAAATTTCCCCTTCGTTTTTCACCTTTTCTTCTTTCTCGATCCTACCGAGAGATAAGATGGCGGCCGCTCCGGACTGTTTAGAATGTTGACAGACACTGGGGACCCAAGCAGCTTTGCATTGCTAAGTTCCTTTTCGCAGGTGGGAGCGTATTTACAAGAAACTTGCACCATGAAGAACGCTTTCCATTTAAAAAAGAAAAATAACATCATACTCAGTCATATGCCTTGATTTGCTATGTTAAATAATAAGAAGGGCATTAAGTTTTTGATGACTGTTATTCATTTACTGTTTGGTAATAGTGGTTATTAACATTTTTTATTATATTTTTCAACAGATTCAACTGCAGATTCTTTCATAGTTTGGAAAATGCCTACCAAAAATAGAATTATAAAGGCTCGAAAACGTCAAAGACAGCACGGTGATGTTTTATTGCAGCAGTCCTCTTCCCTAAATACTTATCAAAACACCAAGAAAGCTCCGGGTAAGAGCACCAAGTCTTTCTTAAAAAATATTTGTAGTAAAAAAAGTATTTCTCGCCCAAATGTTTCAGTTCAGAAAAAGAAGAGTAATTTAAATGGAAAGAAAAGACCCATGAAAAATGTTACTGGTAGAGGAAGAGATAACTCTGTGCATGATAGTAGAAGGAAAGAACAGTTTAGGGACATTCGACAACGAATGTTCCGTAATCGGATAATAGTTAATTTATTAAGAAATATTAAGAAATGCAAACAGAAAGCGGCATTTTATAAGAAGAAGAAAAATGTCGAGAAAATTATTGATCATGCTTTTGAAATTAAGCGAAAGTTGTTTATTTTGGTAATCAATAGAATTAGGAAACTAAGCAAGGTAATTTCTGATTTTAAAACAAACAGTAGATGGAAGAGAGTAGTAAATCGTAGCAACTTTTGTGAAGTTTTTTCCGGAGAATGGATGCATAGTTCAAGTTCTGAGGCATTTTTTAATGAGGAGAGTTATTTTCAGGATAATGATTTGGTGCATGCAGTTGACATCAGTGGTCGAGCTTATGAAGTGAAGGATGGTTGTCCAGTTGAAAAAGAAAAACTTGTGACAACAGAGACAGAAGAGGCGCTAAGTGATGAGGTTTTAGGAAGACGTCCTAAGGCTCCTGTGTACATTTGGAAGTGTAGTTCTATTTGCAGTGTGCGACAGGTTTCCATCAATTTGCTTTGTGATTTTATACGGACATTTAATAAGAAAAGTTTGAAGCAGAAAATGAAGTTGTTGCAAGATTTAGATCCTTGCAGAGTGAGACAAATAACAGGTTTGCGTGGTCATTCACTGGCCTGTCTTTCCAGGAGAGTATGCCAGAGTGTTTTTCATCATTTCAGGATGCTAGCAGTGCATCATAATAAAGTGAGAAAATTAGTGAGAATGTTGTATTATGCAAAGAGTCCAGCAATTATGCTTAAACAATTATGTGCTGCTCTTTTGCATGGTTCTGAAATAGATGTGAAGAATATTTGTGAAGAAATTGAGTTTTGTTACTTTAGTAGTAAAGATGAGAATGTTCAAATTGACCCTGAAGTAGAGAGTAATGTGGAAGATAATGTACAGGTTTACAGTACAGATAATTTTCAGAAGGAAATTGCCACGTTTCAGATGAAATCAAGTGAGAGGCCTAATTTCACTTGTGTGTGTTGTCGACGCACTTATTATAAGAATCAGACTAAGGTAGTGGATTTATATGCAAAAAGTGAAAGGGAAAATAATAGTGAATGGAAAGATTTTGCCACATACTTGATGGTAGAAAATTATTTTGATTTGGGATCGGATCAACGTGTGTGTACTTATTGTTGTAATAAATTAAACCAAAACCAGATGCCTGCTAGGGCAGTTCATAATAATCTTGAATTGGTTGAGATTCCTTCTGAATTGAAGGATTTAAATACTTATGAATCTATTTTGATTCAAAGTATTCATCCCTTTCAGGCTATTGTAAGAATGGAACCAAAGACAGGGAAGTTGCCTCCAGCAGATTTACAGAGAGGATTAAAGGGAAGAGTTGTTTATTTGCCTTTAGATTTGAATAAAAACATTAACACAATTGGAGTAGAAGAAGTGGAAGAGGAACCTCTGGTTATCTTAGTTAATGGGGTTCCGACAAAGAATAAGAAAATATGGCAAGATTTAGTGGATGTTAGGAAAGTCAAAAAGGCAACAGTGTATTTGAAGAAAAATAATAAGTATTATAAGAATGTGTATGTTGCAGAAGAGGAAGTAAGTGATGAAGAGGATAGCGATTTGTGTGCTGGGCAAATTGAGAAAGTAGAGGCCTCTAAAAGTGAAGAAATATATGAACATTATAGTGTTCATCCATTACATTCCAAGGAAGTCATGGGGAATGCTATTGAGTTGTTTCAAATGAAACAAGCCAAAGGGAGTCCCATTAGTGTTTGGGAGGAAAGTTTGGAAGCTCGGTGTTTCCCACAGCTATTTCCCACAGGTCGAGGAGGAAGATATGATGAGCGATCTCATCAAATTCCTGCGTCTGAATACCCGACTTTACGATTGTATGGAGAAGATCCTAGGTTTCGTCAATGCATTCCCTATTTGTTTCATCTCCTGTTTGAAAGCGATCTGTCTGGACTGTCATATGCAGTGAACCACATCTTGAAAAGTGGTATACAGATGCGAAATATCTCGGCAAGAGACTTTATGCATAAAGTTAATGTCCAAGATAGTATTTTGGATTCTCACTTCATTAATCTCATGGCGTGTCAGCGTGGTACTAATGAGTATTGGTATCGTCGTCATGGTGATTTAAAATGTATGCTGAGGAACTTAGGAACTCCGACATGGTTCCTCACTCTGAGCTGTGCCGAGTATGGCTGGGAAGACTTACTTGAATTTCTACGAGAAGCAAATGGAAATATTGAAAACATTGAATTCAAGACACCTGGAGAACTGTGTTCTTTGGATCCTGTGAATGTATGCAGGTACTTCAATCATAAATTTGAAGCTATGATGTCTTTCATCACAAATAAGAAGAATCCACCTCTTGGAGAGGTGTTGGATTTCTTTTGGAGAAAGGAGTACCAAGCAAGAGGTGCTCCTCATATACATATGTTGTTGTGGATCAAGGATGCTCCTAAATTTGGAACAGATCCCGATGACTTAGTGATGAATTTCATAGAACAGTATTCTACGTGTGCTGTTCCAAATGCAACGGAGAAGAAAAGCCTAAGAGAACAAGTTCTACGTTTCCAAAGCCATCGTTGTGGAAAGTACTGTCGTCGTAAATTCAGAAACAAGGACAAGTTCTACACCAAATGTCGTTTCAACTTTCCACGGCCGGTGATTTCTAAAGGAAAAGTGAACAGTTTGATGTCTTCACTACGACATAATGTGACGAGGAAATCACCCAAAAATACATACAATTTGAAAAGGAACGAAGAGTCCAAGTACATCAATGACTACAACCCAGTGATTTTGTCCATGTGGAATGCTAACATGGATATACAGTTTGTGGGTGACAACTGCATGGCTGTGGCTCGGTATGTGACATCTTACATCACCAAAAAAGAAAAGACAGAACTGAAGGATATGTGGGAGGACATATCCCATGAAAAGAGCCTCAGCAAGAAGTTGTATAGTTTCAGTCTGAAGATGTTGTCGCATCGAGAAATCGGAGCTTACGAATGTTCAGATCGATTGTCTTCAGCAAGTCTCTATGCCAAATCTAGGAGTATCGTTTGGGCGAGTCTTGGTCTTGCTGCAACGCGAAATCGAGTTCTAAAACCTGTCCGGGAAATTGAGTATTTGGCGGAAAAGGAGCCAAACAGTACCGACATTTTGAAGACCAACATGTTGGATACATATTATCCAAATCGAAGCAGTCACCTTGAGAATGTTTGTCTATATGAGGTTCTCCAAAATTATATATTCAAGAGGAACATCAAAGAAGATATTGAGAAAGGAGTGTATGCTGTAATTGGAAGTGAGGGATGCCTGGTCAAGCAAAGAAAATGCCAATTAGTAAACCATCGAAAATTGAGTGGTGAATCTCCAGAAAGAAAGGAGTTTTTCTATTTAGCACTTTTGCAACTTTTCAAGCCTTGGCGTGCAGAAGAGGAACTGCTTGGAGATTTCCTCTGTTACGAAGACTCTTTTAATGCAGCCAAGGAGTCCATAGAATGTCCTGCTTTTCCTAAATATCAAGAAATGCTAACTTTGGAAATTGAGCAGGAAGCAACGATTGCAGCCGAGATTGCCAGAGACAGTTCTCAGGACAGTCAGAGTTCTGTTTCATTGAGTCAAGATCCACTTGGAGGACCTATTATCGAAAATGAAGCTGCCACTGCTATGAATGAAGTGGAAAGAGCCATGGCACATGCTCAGGAGGATGCGGTTAACTTAGAAGACTTGGAAAAACAACTCAACGTTGAGCAGAGGAAAATATATGATGAAGTTACCAAGGAAATTGAGCACGGATTAAGTCATGAGAAGAAAGAGTGCTCATGTACGTTGTTGAAGCCTGTCCGACTGTACGTGAGTGGAGAAGCGGGAACTGGAAAGAGTTTCCTTATTAAAGCAATTTCTTGTTATTTGCAGGAAAGGACTAAGTCATCGCTGTCTTGTGTTGTCACCGCTCCTACTGGACTGGCAGCACATAACATTAAAGGTATTACTTTGCATCGTCTACTGATGCTGCCGGTGGAGCATGACAACAAATTACAATACAACAAGTTATCTGGGGATGCTTGCTGTGAAGTTTCAAGAGTCTTGAGGAAAATGAAACTACTTATCATTGACGAAGTAAGCATGGTTTCCAATGTCATGCTTGCCTTTGTGCATTTGAGAATGCAAGAAGTACTTAAAACTGAATATGATGTGTTATTTGGTGGCAAACACATCATTGTTTTCGGAGATCTTCTGCAGCTGACACCAGTAAAAGGTCAACCTGTGTTCAAAATACTCACACATGAAGATACCAGGAAGTGCCTAGGGAGCATTGGCAACGTCAATATATGGTTAAACTTCAATTATGCAGAACTGCATGAAAATATGCGTCAGGCAAAGGATGAAGATTACAAGAATATTCTACAAGATATTAGAATTGGAAAAGTGACCGAGCATGGGAGAGAAGCTTTAAATGCACGATTACTGTCAAATTTATATCCCAAACAAGAGATTGAGCCTGAGAATATTTTTCAGAAAATTACTGAGAAGAAGTCCGGGATATGTCTCATGCCAACTCTTGCAGAATGTGCCATCTTCAACAATAAAATGTTGAATTTAGAAAAGCAAGAGATTGTGAAACTTGAAGCTATCGACAAATTAGAGCACATGGGATCAACAATTATTTTGTCAGACAATTTGAAATCAAAATTGGATTCATTAGAGAAGACTATATCTAAAACAGCGGGTTTTGAAAAGACTTTGAATGTGTGTTTAAATTGCCGAATCATTTTGAGAAGGAATTTACATGTAGAAAGAGGTCTAGTAAATGGATCAATGGGTAATGTTGTTGATTTGGAGAAATACAAAAATAGAGATGGAATCGAATTTTTAAGAATTAAATTTGATGGCATTGAGGAAGTACAGCAAATTGGTCGTTGTTCTGCTAGGTTTTTGCTTGTTAAAGACTTATATGTTCGCCGTAAACAGTTTCCTGTTTGCTTGGCATATGCGGTGACAATCCATAAATCGCAAGGTTTAAGTGTAGACTGTGCATTGGTGAATATTGGCAGTTCTGTGTTCAAGGAGGGTATGGCATATGTGGCATTGTCACGAGTTAGAACTTTATCGGGATTGTACTTGATTGACTGTGATGTCACAAACATTTGTGCGGATCTAGATTGTGTTAAGGAATACAATAGGTTAAGAAGAGAGTATGCGCCACATTTGCCTCAATATCCTTTGTTTGAGAAACGTGTGGTAGGCCAGAAACGTAGAAATATCAGTAATAGTAGGGAGGTTGTTGCAAAAAGACTAAAAGTCAATGAACCGAAAGTTGTTAGCAGAAAGAAAGTGGATTCTGTTGAAGATGTTGTCGGTTTTCAATTTGAAAACAGTTCTGGTGTCAACTGCTATGCAAATGTAGTGGTTAATGTTCTCTTTTCACTAGAGAGTTTAAAAGAACAGATTGTGTTCAATTCGGAGCAAAGTTTATGCTGCTTGTTGAATTCTGTGTTAGAGAAATGTAGCACTGATCGAACAAAAGTAGAAAGTGTGTCTGAAGTTCGTTATCTGTTAGATGAATGTTCAGGTCAAACAGACTTCTCTGAAAATAATCAGCAAGATTGTCAGGAGTTTTTAATGTATATGCTTGATGTATTGCAAGATGAGGGTGTAGATGTAGATCACCTGTTTGGGCTTTCTTATCAATGGCAGCATGACTGCGAGAACTGTATGGTATCAAGTACTACTAGTGTAGACTCAGAAAGATTTATATATTTAACTTTGCCAGACAGTAAATCAGTCTCCTTTAATAAGCTAGTAAATGCAGCGGATCACAACATGGAGTGTAGCCAATGTAAATGTGATATGATGTCAACATTATTTATACGTAGATATAGCCAGTATGTCATTTTAATGATCCAACGATGTAGGCCTGATGGATCAAAATTGTCAACTTTAATAAAAAATGTTGTGGCTTCTCAGCTGTCAATATCAGGGAGGACTTTTGTAACTGTAGCAATTATCTATCATGAAGGTCCATCAACAACATCAGGACATTATACAGCTTACTTAAAGTCTGGAAACGGCTGGTCATTCTGTAATGATTCCGTTGTAACTTTCAAAAAAAAATTGCCGTTTGACCTTAAAAATTCTTACCTGGTGTTTTTAAAACCAAAATTTTAAGTAGAGGGAATGTAAGTCTGCAATGCTGTCTAGATTAAAAATCCAACTATATAAACCTGATGCAAGTAAGTCTGCTTCATAGTAAGCAGTATCAGTGTCATAGGAAAAGGAGAACATGAGTGACAAAGAAGAGTAAGATATTAGTAGTCCAGGATTGTGAAAATAATCTCAAATATTTTATTTTTGAAAGTTGCGTAAATAGAAAATGTCGGGATTTGATTGGAAGAAATATAAGACTTGCGAATCGCGGCAACATGATTTGGCCTAGTGGAAACATGTGATAGAATGAGAGAAGTTTTTTTTTCTATGTAACATATTTTACGTATCGATGGAGGTTTTCTTTCAGAAAGTGGCGGGCTGAAAATATTTATAGCACAACAGAGTGGATGCTGTTTATAGGAGATCATTCGACGTCATTGAAAGTAAGTCAATTTTAAGGAGTTTTGAAATCAGATTTCTTAGGTTGTATGGGTTTTTTAAACACAGTCATTTTGATTGTGTTTTTTTTCCCCGCTGTTATATGATGAATACCTTCAAGTCACTGATTTAAGTGAAATTTGATACATTCTGAGAACAGCAAAAATAAACCATTTAACATGTATAATTAATGTTATGGTTTTTGTACTTATGATATACATTTAGAAATGTGAGGTACATATGGGTAAGCTGAGTCTTCTGTAAGTGTCAATTTTAATGCTTACAGTGCTGTACTTCTGGGTACTGTTTTTTTTTTAAAAAAGAAAAGAGGCCTCACCTCAAAGAAAGCTCTTGAAAGCACACATCTTATTTGCATCCTAAAATAATCATTTTAAATGTTAGACACAATTTTATGATGGTTTCACATCTCTTTTGCGCTGTTATGGCATCACTATTGTGAGACATAAGCAATGCAAAAGAAGCATCATATTTCAAAATAGGCCTCATTTCATCAGCATGAAGATACTGTTTGTTGAAAATAAATATATTTAGGATTGTGTAGGGGTCGTAGAGAAGTAGAGGTTTATATAAGTGTCAAAGTTGTTTAAAAAGTGTTTCTTCTTGAACCTTTTCCCTTCTTTTTTCTAATTTTTAAATACATGTTTTAATATTTTTGGAAATGTTTGTTCTCTCTTTTACAGATTGAATGTATGAAAAATTTTCGTTAAAAATTAACAAGAATTATAAGGTAAATGTTTTCTACTTTTTTAACCTGCATTCCACTGCTGATGATGTCACTGACTATGTTATGAATGATGTAATAATTGGGCATATCTGTTATCTCGTTAAAAAAACGAACAGTAAGTTTAAGGATAGGAAACAGACAGTTATGTTACAAAATAGACAGCTATAGGACGTAAACAAAAAAAACTGTTACTCGCAATCCACTGCTGATGATGTCACTGACTATGTGAAAAATAGTGTAATATATGACATGATCAGAAGTGAATTGCGGGTCACAGTATCTTTTCTTTACTCCCTATAGCTATCTTTATAGTAACATAGCTGTCTGTTTTCTTTCCTTATACTTACTGTTCCTTTTTTTAAAAAAATGTTTTTGGGTGCGCTCAAAGTTCGCGTACCGGATAGCGAACTGGGAGCGAACTAATAGAAATAGAGCTTGGCAGAGTTCAAAGAATTCTACCAATTTTTTTTAATAATGGGGAGGTAGTTCTGAAAAGAACTTTTTTTTTGTTTTTGTTGTTTTAAATTTTTTTTATTAGTTTTCTGAATTTTTTTTATATTTTTTTGTTTTTTTCTGAACATTTTGTATTTTTTTTTATTTTTTGGGGGGAGGGGGGGAAACAAAAATGATTCATCGAAGAGGGCTCAACAGGAGCAACAAAAAAAAGAAGAATTTATTTTTGGGGGCGTTTTGGACATACATGATTTTTGATGGCTCTAATGATAAGAGTTATACTACTTTTGCGGTAGCATAATGTTTGATTGCACCTCATACAAACTTGTTTGACTTCCCCCATGTCCATTTGAATATTTGGGATCAGCTCCCTTGCTTCAGGTCCCGTAACTTCTGGCACAACCGATCTTCTGGCTATTGCTGGTGAATTCTGTTGTTCGTCTCGAAGCTGAGCTGCACTGTAGTTATTTGGGTGCCACCTGCTCATGTGTCTGTGCATAGTGAAATTCCCATAACTATATTTTTTATCCGTGCCTCTAGAAAGACGTTCGTCACAGATTCGGCAAAAGACAAACCTGGCGTTCACTTTCTTTTGCCCTGGTGGAAATTTGAAAAATTGCCAAATGAAATTTTCCTTCCTGTTGTATCTCCTGGGCTCCTCAGGCAAATATTCAGACTCTTCCTCCTCTTCCCGCTCTTCCTCTTCTTGAAAGATTGGTTGAGTTGGTGGTCCTTTCTTTCCATGAGGAGGTGGAGGTGGTGGTGGGGGAACACTACCAGAAGCTACAACAGAAGCCATTTCCCTGGATTGTACAAAGGTCTTTCTCTCATCAAGATGAAAGTCAGAGTGAGGAAAGAAGGAGGGGTTTTCATCATTTGGGAAAAGCCAAAGTTCTAAACCAATGAAAAGTGTTAATTTTAGATCACATGACCTAGTATTACATCATTAGGAAACCAAAAGTGAAATGAACTAATGAAAAGTGTTATTATCGAGTCACATGACCTGCTGTCTTTACGTTGCGCGCTTTGCGCCGCTATCCAATCCGCTTTCGAGTCCGCTAACTTGGCGCGTCGGATAACGTATTACGCGACAACGCAAAACGTCATGATAACGTAACAGTCACGCTTAAGGAGCGATTACCGGCTCGCGCACCAAGTCGCGGCTTTGAATTCAGCTAACGGGAAGCTGACCAGTTCGCGGACTAGGAGCGGAACAATTTTTTTAAAAAAAAAATTGTATAAAAAAAATGTACAATATATTTTATGATTTAAAGAAAAATACATTTTACAGATAGAAATATTAGCTTTCAAAAAACCATTGAAATTCAATGAAAAAACCGTAGGTTATACTCCATATATAGTTAGGAATTAGCACTTACAAAACCTTATTTTACTCGCATAAAACCATTGAAATTCCATATATAGTTAGATGCGCTAACTATATATCGCGCACCCGCAATCCACTGCTGATGATGTCACATATTACATCATTCATGACATGGTCAGTGACATCACTGATGACATCACTGATGACATCTCAAATGACATCACTGATGACATCTCAAATGACATCACTGATGACATCACTGATGACATCTCATTTGACATGACTGATCACATCACTGATGATATCATTCATGTGATAATACGATGAACCTCTTCAGACTCTAATATAACCTTAGATACAATCAGTGTAAACAGACACTCAGAGACTGCCACTCATCCATGGAGTTACTCAAACACCTAGTCAGTCATGCAAAGACTCAATCACACCTCCATTTCCTCAACTATACAGTTATACAAACTTTACTTATTCAAACATATACTAACACATATTTACTCTCTTATATAATCCCTGATACAAGTTCACAATGATCCATACAGCCACTCACACATTCACTGGCTCTTATGCACAGTTATTTATATATGTCAACTCTCACATGTACTGTGTTTTACATATGTACTTACTTTGACATGTAGCACTGAGATATCCATTCACTCACCAATACACTCATGCACACAGTCAACCGCCCATACAGCTGTTTCCACATGCACTTTTGAAACCATACATCTAGTGAATCAACTGCTCACACATCTATGCACAGAGTCATACACCTCCCAGCCACCCACACACACACTCAGTCTCCCATACAAATACTTGGGCAACCAATCAATAACCCATATAGTTACTCATATAGCTACTTATCAACACATGCAACAGTTTACAGAACAACAGACATAATGATGCACAAATTAAGACAGTTTAGTCACTAACCCATGCACTCAGTGAGACACATTTAATCACTCACTCATACAGTCAGTCATGCACCTACTAAATCCTTCATCCAGACACTTATACATCCACTCATTCTTCAATATGTAAGACATATTTTAACTTTACAGAAACATACAGTCACTGGATGTTGTCATCAGTGATGTCATCAGTGATGTCATTTGAGATGTCATCAGTGATGTCATCAGTGATGTCACTGACCATGTCATGAATGATGTAATATGTGACATCATCAGCAGTGGATTGCGGGTGCGCGATATATAGTTAGCGCATCTAACTATATATGGAATTTCAATGGTTTTATGCGAGTAAAATAAGGTTTTGTAAGTGCTAATTCCTAACTATATATGGAGTATAACCTATGGTTTTTTCATTGAATATATATATATATATATATATATTACCTACTGGCGGTCGCCAGTAGGTATATATAGTTAGGATTTTTTCTCTATGGAACTTTTGAAAATTCTATGTCTAATGACTTTGGCGTTTGTGGACGGAATCGGCTGACATTTTCAGGAAAATGGCATATTTTGTTTCTGAGCAGCCCCTGAAAATTTGGGGGGGTTCCATCAAGGGGGGGCCGAGAAAAAAGGGGGGTCCCAAAACGCGTTTTTAACATTGAGTTTTCCATAGGGCGTTTGGCCTCACTTTTAGCTCGAACGGCTGTATGGATTTGCACGAAACTTGGCAACATTGTAGGGACTGTTAGCCCGATGTGCCTTTGCTGGGTCTCAATATATGTGCTCCAGTGGATTTTGAGAAATTAACGTTAAAAAAAACAGATATATCTGTGACAGCAACCCCGATAGCGCACCAGTTCGCGTACTTTTCGCGTAACGGAGCTTTGCGAAGCGAAGCTGATTGGCTCTCCGGTGTCTGTCAACATCGAGAGACAAGAGGAGGAGAAAAACGAAGGGGGAATTTAATGAAAGGGGGCAAGGTAGACCCTTCTTGACCCCCTAGGAATGATGTTGGGGTTATTAAAGGGTCCCGTGGGGCAAATACAAAAATATTGATTTTTTGCGGTAGAAGCGCTTTCCGGTTCGTGAACCGGGTAGTGAACCGGGACGCGAAACGGGAAATCGCCATTTTGTGTTTCGATTTAATTAAATTACAAGATGGAGGTAAAACAATGTGAGAAATGGGTATAAGGCCCCCTATGTTTTCTGAGGGTGGCTGAGGAGGCTCATATATGTTGATACTTGTCTTCCAGCGGCTGCGCGTGAGCGTTTTTTTTTTTTTTTTGCTGCGTGACGTCTGTTAACGTTCGATTTGAAGGAAATCAGGAAGTGTTGACCGCCATTTTGACACTGCGAGTAAATATATTGTTAAAAATAATTGTTATAAATTAATTCGTATTGATAAACATTGTCTGTGCCATCTTGCTTTTTTTCCAATGCCACACTTTTGTCGTGCACGGCAGCCATTTTAGATGGCTTGACCAGACCCACTCTCTGCACGCCGCCGATCCTCAGCATGGCTCCCCACCCTCGCAAGCATCTCCCCCACGCACTGGTCACGCCCGCTCTCTGTCTTATGCATGGGCCATAAACCTCCCCCCATCTGCGCTGCTCTTCTCTGAGAATCACACCCTGTGCCCGCCCGACACCACCCTTTCATCCTATTCACTACCGCACCCTCTGACATTCCTCTTCCTTTGTGTCTGATTGTCCAGGCCGGTCCCAGGCTATCACGTAGCCCTGCGGATGTAGTTTATGGCCTCAACTGTAAAGAATCACCCCTCTTCAAAGGAGTTACAGTAGATCAAGACCCCCACCCGATGAGATCCGTCACACCACACGCGTTCCTACTATCTGATAACCATCCTGTATTGTGATTGGGGAGGAGATTCTCACTGTGAGGGTGTGTGGGACCGAGCCTGAAGCGGAAGATTCCAGGGATGCCTTTTTGTACATCAAAGTCTTCACAATTATGTGTCACATTAAAAATATATAGCACTCCAACAAGTAGTTGGATTATAACACTTTAATAACTTATAAATATATACATCGCAACAAAAACAGTAAACACGTTATTTTTTTTTCATTAAAACAGAAGCAACAATGGTCAGTAGCGGTCTGTTGTGCGAATAGTCCCAAGGCAGCACAACGTGCTGAGTTCTGGACGGCACCCAGGTGATGTCACCTGGGTGCCGCACTGGTTTTGGTATCCTACAATGCTGCTCCGAAAAACGGCATGGGGCGCCCCGGGGGGGTTGGGGGGAGGCGGCGTGAACGGGCCTCCTCAGGTGGAGTCTCGTCTGTTGTAGTGGGGCGCCCCTTTAGCGTTTCACTTGCCATTCAGCGGTTTTCCGCCCGCTTTTGCTGCACTGTGCCTCGTCAGTAGCGGTCTGTTGTGCGAATAGTCCCAAGGCAGCAGAACGCGCTTGGATCTGGACGGCACCCAGGTGATGTCCAGTAAGTTGCCGCACTGGTTTTGGTATCCTACAATGCTGCTCCGAAAAACGGCGTGGGGCGCCCGGGGGGTGGGGGGGAGGCGGCGTGAACGGGCCTCCCCAGGTGGAGGCTCGTCTGCTGTAGTGGGGCGCCCCTTTACCGTTTCAGTTGCCATTCCGCCCGCTTTTGCTACACTGTGCCTCATCCTCCATTCAGCTGTTTACCACCCGCTCTTGCGGCTACAGCGTCTCTCTCACCATGTAGTTGAGTTGCGCCCACTCTTGCGGTGCAGCAATAGGCGGCTGCCACAGGACTCTTAAAATGGCGGCCGGCTCTTCGGATTTGGGCCTGATCCACTGAAATGGCCCTGGGACACCTTGGAACTCGGACACTTGTCTGCTAGGGCTTGGGCTCCATTCTCGAAAGCGTCCCCTCAGCCTTGAAGATTCTACAAAAGTCTTGGGGGCCCCCGACTCCCGCAGGCTTCCGGTGGGGAGCGGCTGCCATGATTGCTTGCGGAATGGCCACGACGGAGCTACGAGATGGTGGTGCTCTCATGCTGACGCCAGCTTCAGTCTGAAACATCCAGAAACACTGTAGACTATCAATTCGATGAGTTCTGGTGGAGCCCCAACGTGACCCGGTAGGGAAGAACTTGCCCTCCCCTTTTTTGAGTGATGGTTCTTGTTGCCTGTCCCCTCTGTTGTCATCTAACAGAACTTTTTTTGATTGCCGAGTGAGAAAAAAAAAGGTGGGTCTTTCATCGTTTGGGAAAAAAAAATGTTTTAATCCAATGAAAAGTGTTATTTTTAGGTCATATGATCAAGCCTTCCATCATTAGGAAACCAAAAGTAAAATGAACCAATGAAAAGTTTTATAAACAAGTCACATGACCTGTTATGTGGCTTTGGGTTATAAAAAGAGTACAAAACCCGTTGGTCCATGAGGCGGCGTCAGTAGCGGAACGATGTGCGAATAGGCCGAAGGCAGCTGTTGGATCTTTCCACAACCCAGCTCACACCACGGAAGCGAGGATGGCCCCACTCCTCTCCCCTCACTCGAATCGCCACACGCACTATTATACAGCGTGACCGCGAACCGAGCCAAGGGAGAAGGTAGGAAAAAAAAGTAAACCAAAGAAAGAGTAACGTCCAGGCTCTCTCTATGATTCAGCTAGGCAGCCCTGCAAGCAGTGGGTAATGGTCTTTTAACCTGCAGTCAGAAGGGAAAAGAAAACACAGAAAAGAAACAGATCAATACTTCAATGCCCAGTGTTCTCCCATCTGCATCCCTATTCTCAACCCTGAAAAATGCCCAACACACCCCAATTCCCTCCTTACTTGTGTGTCTAGCTGATAAATCCAAAAGAGAGCGAGAGTCCAGCAATTCCAGATATGATTGACTCCAAATAGTCAGACGTTACTCAAGTGAAGGGGAAAAAGTCATTCATCTGACACAAAAAACCCCTGACAAAAAACGTGTATTCCAAAAAACTACACTATTTCCAAAAAGGCATTCTATCTGTGGCCACAGACTAAAAGCGCATACACAGGGAAACGTTTAGAAGCTATAAAAGCTCCCTAGAAAACACGTCCCAGCGCTTACACAACAACGTACCTCGGGTACTCACTAAACCCGGAAATCCGATTCTCAGTGGCTCCCTCTTAAAAGAGGAAAACCGTCGAGCCCAAAAGTGCAAAAAAACACATAAATGTCACCAGTTCGTGATCGCGCATTATTGCACGAATGCTCCGCTTACGCGTCCCGTGAAGTAGACTCGAACGGGAAGGCGTCCGATGTTGAACCCAGCCGGGCCGCCGATACGAAGCCTCGTCCAGCGAAACGCCGCCTCCAGGAAGGTCGCGTTGAGCAGCAGAGCACCTTCAAATGCGCACACGTGAAAAGACAAATATCCCAATCCAGGCTCCGAACATAGGAAAAACGCCAACCGGGTTAGAAACCAAGCACCGAGACAAGGTGCTGGGGTTTCTTTATCAACTTGAGAGGAAAGGGGGCGGGGCTACCAAAAACAGGGAAACAGAGGGAGGACACCGGGGAATACCAGAGAAACGAAAACAGAGGACAGGAAAGGAAAGGCTGACTAAACCCTAACAGTACCTCCCCCCAAAGGCCTCCCAACAGGACGGGGTTTAGATGGATGACGGAGATGGAACTGTCTAACCAATCTAGGAGCATGTACCCCAGTAGCTGGTTCCCAAGTGCGTTCTTCCGGAGGATACCCCTTCCAATCAATCAAGTACATCAACCTCCCCCGTCTCCTCCGGGCATCAAGGATAGCGTTGACCTCAAATTCCACTTCGCCCTCAACCATTACAGGAGGGGGAGGAGGTAAAGTCTGATCGGTGTCTTTATAGGGTTTCAACAATGAAGTATGAAACACCGGATGAATGCGATATTCATCAGGCAGCTCCAACCTCATCGCGACAGGATTGATAACCCTAGCTATAGGAAAGGGACCCACGAACCGCGGCTGCAATTTCCTAGGGCCATCCAATCTCAGGTTCTTTGTTGACAACCACACTCGCTCCCCCACTACAAAGGATGGGGCAGGGACCCTATGCTTATCAGCCTGCCGCTTCATGTCCTCCTTGGCCCGCACCAGATGTTCTTGGGCCAACCCCCATATCTTGCTCAATGCTATTCCCAGAGAATCGACAGCAGGCACATGACCAGAAGGTTGAATAGGGATAGCCCTTGGATGAAATCCCATGGAACAGTAAAAGGGAGACATCCCAACTGCGGAATGAATGCTGTTATTGTACGCAAATTCCGCAAGCGGGAGGGCTACCACCCAATCACAAGTCAAAGTAGTCAGCAAGCAACGTAAGTACTGTTCCATAGTTTGGTTTACCCTCTCTGTCTGACCATCGGACTGAGGGTGATAGGCAGATGAAAGGCAGATCTTCATTTGTAAAGCCTCACATAACTCAGTCCAAAACCGGGACACAAACTGCGAACCCCTATCGGACACAATGGCTGACGGTAACCCATGTAATCGCACTATAGATGATACAAATACCAAAGCCATTTCCCTTGCGGTAGGCAGTTTAGATAAGGGGATGAAATGGCCCATCTTCGTAAAAGAATCAACCACCACAAGAATCACCGTACAACCAGACTTCAAGGGCAGGTCTGTAACAAAGTCCATACTAATTGTATGCCATGGCGCAGGAGGTACCGGTAAAGGAAGTAATAGACCAGACGGACTGGAGTGCGATGACTTACTCACAGCGCATATAGGGCAAGCCGCTACAAACTGTTGAACGTCAGGTGTCACAGACTCCCACCAGAACCAACGTAAACAGAATTCCCTGGTTTTATGGATTCCGGGATGCCCTACTAAAGCAGAGGAATGACACCATTTCAACACTGTGTCCCGTAAAGCAGGTGGTATGAACAGTTGAGTATCATGATACAACAATCCGTCTCTCAATGAAAAGGAAGGCTGGGAAGACCAAGGAGTCAAATCTAGTCCCCGCAACTTATCCTTCACTTCCACCAAAAAACCATCCAGAGACACACTCCCTACAATCTTTTCAGATGGAATAAAAGACCCCGTGTCCCTGTCAGTCCCCCACTCTGTATGATTCACATGTATACGGGACAAGGCATCCGATTTCAATTGCTGAGCTGCAGGTCTGTAGGTGATTATAAAATCGTATTCATTAAAAAATGAAACCCACCTCATCTGCCTAGGAGTTAGGGCACGAGCCGACCTGAAGAACTCGAGATTCTTGTGATCTGTGAAAATAGTAATGGAATGGCGAGCCCCCCACAGGTGATGTCTCCACTCTTCAAATGACAGCTTAATGGCCAACAATTCACGTTCAGCAACGGTGTAATTTCTTTCAGCCGGCAACAGAGTCTTTGAAAAGAAGGCTATGGGATGCATAAACCCCGTCTCGGCATTACGCTGAGACAAGACCCCCCCCCACAGCACCCAAGGAAGCATCCGCTTCAACAAAAAAGGGTAACGCCAGATCAGGATGGACCAGAACAGGGGCTGAAGTGAACCGTTCAATCAACTGATCTAACGACATTTGAGCCAAATAGGACCATACAAAAGGAACACCCTTTCTCAACAACACAGTCATGGGGGCCACTATCTCCGAGAAGTGGGAGATAAACCTCCGATAGAAGTTTGCAAATCCAAGCAACACCTGCCCTTCTTTCACACATTTTGGCGATGGCCACGAGGTAATAGCCTCAATCTTCCTCGGATCCATTCGGATGCCCTCAGCAGACACAAGAAAACCCAAAAACTCCACTCTTTCAGAATGGAAACTACATTTCTCTGGTCTCACAAACAACTGATGCTCTCTCAAGGTCTGTAAAACCTGGCGAACGTGAGTTTCATGTTCCGCCTCAGTGGTAGAAAAGATCAAAATATCATCAATGTATACTATTACACTCACATCCAGAAATTCCCTCAGCACCTCGTTGATAAAAAACTGAAAAGCAGCCGGAGCGTTACATAGCCCGAAGGGCATAACACAATACTCATACAGACCAAACTTAGTCCGGAAGGCAGTTTTCCACTCGTCGCCTTCACGGACTCGTATGAGATGATACGCCCCTCGGAGATCCAATTTAGTAAACACCGTTGCATGCCTCAGCTGATCGAGCAAAACGGGAATCAAGGGAAGGGGATACTTGTTCTTAATAGTACCCTTATTGAGTGCCCTATAGTCCACACAGGCGCGGAGACCACCTTCCCGTTTGGGAACAAAAAAGAGAGCAGAGGAAGCAGGAGAGGAAGATGGACGAATAAACCCCTTTGCCAACATCTCGTCTATGTATTCCTTCAAATGCTGTTCTTCTGGCCCTGATAAGGCATAGATGCGACAACAGGGAAGAGTGGCCCCTGGAATCAAATCAATTCTACAATCAAAGGAACGATGGGGAGGCAAGTCCCGCGCTCGTCCTTTGTCAAACACCTCGGCAAACTCTACATAAGCCTCTGGTATCTTTTGCACGTCACACCTCAACCCATCACTTGCTGCACAAGATAAGGGAGTAACCTAATCCGTGGCGACTTTGTAACAACTCTACAGACAATAGACCGAATCAAGGGTCACGGTCCTACGAAACCAATCAATCCGGGGATTGTGAGACTGCAACCAAGGAACCCCCAACACAATACCAAACGAGGGGGCATCAATTAGATCAAACCCAAGGTATTCAGAATGTCCGTTATCACAAAACATACACAAGGGTTCTGTCTGTCTAGTGATAGTACCGGAGGACAACTCTGTTCCATCTATCGCCCTCACAGGTTCGGGTTGGTCCTTCAAAAGCCAGGGCACCTTCAATTGTTCCGCTAACTTAATATCCATGAAATTGCCTGTGGCCCCCGAATCCAATAAAGCTGAAACAGTAGTCCTATGGCTGTTGGAGATTACCAAACAGACAGTAATCATAAAATGTTTAGGGACTCTCTTGACCGTACCAGATATCTGATAAGAAAGATTGAGTTTCTCACCCATCAACAACTCCGCAGGAGGCTGCACACAAGCTACCACTTTTCTAGATGTCATGGAAGAAGGTTTAACAGAACAATCTCTGGCATAATGACCTCCCTGCCCACAATACAAACACAGGTTCTGGGTTCGTCTTCTACTCTTCTCTTCAGCAGTTAGGGGGCCCCGTACCCCTCCTATTTCCATAGGCTCCGGAGTGGCTCGACCCTCACTGGGGTTCTTCACCTCGCCTCTTGCAGGAACCACTCGGGATATCTGAAAGCGGGATCTCTCCCCTTTCCTTTCCAGTAGCCTATGGTTCAGCTTCACCACTAAATCAATGAATTCAACGCAATCTTCAGGAGGATTCACCACCTGTGAGACCACATCCTTCAGGTCTTCTGACAACCCTTGATAGAACAAAGACGTTCGTTTATCCACAGGCCAATGGGTTTCAGATACTAACCGATTGAACGTGGACACATAGGTCAGTAAATCCTGTTTTCCCTGTCTCAGTTTCAATAATTCAGAGTCACTTGCTTGCATAAATGCATGTTTTGCAAAAAGACAACGCATTTGTTCTTTAAAGGCCCCATAATTATATAAAACAGGGTCATCATTGTCCACCAATGGCACCGCCCAAGACGCTGCAGTACCCGCCAAATAGGAAATAACAAACGCCACTTTTGACGAGTCGTTAGGGAATGAAGCAGGACGACACATAAAGTGTAAATGACATTGGTTCATAAACACGCTATATTTACTGGAATCTCCAGTAAATCTCTCAGGGACTGCCAATGGGACAGGGGTGGGAGTGGTAACATTAACCGTCAAAGGGGGATTACTGGCGCTCGCACTTCTATCGAAACGAAAAGTAGCAGGCTGTAGTACCGAGGGCTTACCCATTCCCCACACTGGATCCTTAGCCTTCCCCGCACTCATTTCCTGACGCAACCCCTGATTCTCATGTTGTAACTCCTGTACTTTAATCTGAAGGGCATTAACAGCCTCCATTAACTCCTGCACTGTAGGGACCCTCTCCTCCGTCTCCTGTCCCTCCTCATCCATTCTCGCTCGGGTGGTGATTTTATCGTGGGCTTGGTTTTCTGTTGGATCTTTCCACAACCCAGCTCACACCACGGAAGCGAGGATGGCCCCACTCCTCTCCCCTCACTCGAATCGCCACACGCACTATTATACAGCGTGACCGCGAACCGAGCCAAGGGAGAAGGTAGGAAAAAAAAGTAAACCAAAGAAAGAGTAACGTCCAGGCTCTCTCTATGATTCAGCTAGGCAGCCCTGCAAGCAGTGGGTAATGGTCTTTTAACCTGCAGTCAGAAGGGAAAAGAAAACACAGAAAAGAAACAGATCAATACTTCAATGCCCAGTGTTCTCCCATCTGCATCCCTATTCTCAACCCTGAAAAATGCCCAACACACCCCAATTCCCTCCTTACTTGTGTGTCTAGCTGATAAATCCAAAAGAGAGCGAGAGTCCAGCAATTCCAGATATGATTGACTCCAAGTAGTCAGACGTTACTCAAGTGAAGGGGAAAAAGTCATTCATCTGACACAAAAAACCCCTGACAAAAAACGTGTATTCCAAAAAACTACACTATTTCCAAAAAGGCATTCTATCTGTGGCCACAGACTAAAAGCGCATACACAGGGAAACGTTTAGAAGCTATAAAAGCTCCCTAGAAAACACGTCCCAGCGCTTACACAACAACGTACCTCGGGTACTCACTAAACCCGGAAATCCGATTCTCAGTGGCTCCCTCTTAAAAGAGGAAAACCGTCGAGCCCAAAAGTGCAAAAAACCACATAAATGTCACCAGTTCGTGATCGCGCATTATTGCACGAATGCTCCGCTTACGCGTCCCGTGAAGTAGACTCGAACGGGAAGGCGTCCGATGTTGAACCCAGCCGGGCCGCCGATACGAAGCCTCGTCCAGCGAAACGCCGCCTCCAGGAAGGTCGCGTTGAGCAGCAGAGCACCTTCAAATGCGCACATGTGAAAAGACAAATATCCCAATCCAGGCTCCGAACATAGGAAAAACGCCAACCGGGTTAGAAACCAAGCACCGAGACAAGGTGCTGGGGTTTCTTTATCAACTTGAGAGGAAAGGGGGCGGGGCTACCAAAAACAGGGAAACAGAGGGAGGACACCGGGGAATACCAGAGAAACGAAAACAGAGGACAGGAAAGGAAAGGCTGACTAAACCCTAACAGCAGCACAACGCGCCGAGATCCGGATGGCACCGAGGTGGTGTCCAGCAAGTTGTACTGGTGTGGCCATCCTACAATGCTGCACCGAAAGACGGCGTGGGGTGCCCGGGGGGAGGCGGCGCGAACGGCCTTCTTCCGCCTCCCCAGGTGGAGGCACCTCATCTGCAGTGCGGCGCCCCTTAGCGTTTCACACGCCGTCCAGCCGAGTTGCGCCCGCACTTGCTGCTACAGTAGGCCGAAGGCAGCACAACGCGCCGAGATCCGGATGGCACCGAGGTGGTCTCCAGCAAGTTGCCGCACTGGTGTGGCCATCCTACAATGCTGCGCCGAAAGACGGCGTGGCCAGCTGAGTTTCTCCCGCTCTTGCGGTACAGTGACTCGAACGCGCCGAGATCCGGATGGCACCGAGGTGGTGTCCAGCAAGTTGCCACACTGGTGTGGCCATCCTACAATGCTGCGCCGAAAGACGGCATGTCCAGCTGAGTTTCTCCCGCTCTTGCGGTACAGTGACTCGAACGCGCTGAGATCCGGATGGCACCGAGGTGGTGTCCAGCAAGTTTCAATGGTGTGGCCATCCTACAATGCTGCGCCGAAAGACGGCGTGGGGTGCCCGGGGGTGGCGGGGGGGAGGCCGCGCAAACGGGCCTCTCCCTCTTCCCCAGGTGGAGGCACCTCATCTGCAGTGGGGTGCCTCTTAGCGTTTCACTCGCCTTTCAGCTGAGTTCCGCCCGCTTTTGCGGTACAGTGACTCACCCGCCATCTAGCTGAGTTGCGGCTATTCTTGTGGTGCAGCGATAGCCGGCTGCAACAAGACTCTCAAAATGGCGGCCAGCTCTTTGGATTTGGGCCTGGTCCACTAAAATGGCTTTGGGACACCTTGGAACTCGATCGTTTGCCTGCTAGGGCATGGGCCCCATTCACGAAAGCGTCCCCTCTTTTGACTGATTGTTCTTGTTGCCTATTTCTTCTGTTGTCATTTAACGGAACATTTTTGGACTGCCGAAAATGGTTCTGGTCCGACCGCTGGTTGGTGGAGACATTTTGACTATATCCTGGACCTGCCCGGCCGCGCCCAAAATGGCGCCGGTATAAATGGGACTCGTAACTCCTTGTTGTGTACTGGTTGCCCAACCTTGATATCACAAGATATGTATGCAGTTTTGAAGCACATGGCGGGCAGGGATGAGAATTGATTGAACATTTTTGACATCCCTATTGATATTAAGTTCTGATGTGTTATTGATTACTGTACTATTGAAAGTTCGAATTAACGTCACCCATGGTACTTGCCCGCAAATGTATATCTAGATAATTTTATTGTAACTGGCCCTGTCGTACTTTAATTATAAAATGTACGTCCACCGATTCCGTAAATGTTAGACACCTTAGTTCTTGCAATCTAATGGGTCGCCCGTTACGTTCTTCTACAGTGTAAATGTGCCCTCATCATATACGATTCCAGTTTGCTCCGTGGCCGGCCCACGTGGTTATAGGCCCGTATTTGTATACTGACATTTTCACAATAAAGGTTTTTTTAAAAAAACATGGTAGTAGTACCTACATTGGTAAAGTTTTGAATAATAGCCACTGTTTTCGAATCAGTAAAAGGCAAGTGAAATAAAGCAGTCCAATTACATGACTGTTAAAAGGTCTAATACGCAGTAAAGAAAAATGGTCAAGGGCTGTTGTGTTTTCTACTCCTGCAACATAAAGTGATCGATAAGAATCTGATATTCATGCCTATCAGCGACTAAGACAGCAGGCCGAGCCTCTTTTGCTCAACGGCTCCCTCATGGGACGAAGAAACGCCCTTTTTCTCGAAAAAGGAATATTTTACTTGCAGGACAGTTGTAAATTTCCCGGGAAAATACATTAGCCTGGAACATTGTTAGTGATAAACTGTAAATGCATCTGGGTCCTTTGCTTTACAAGTTAGAGTGAGAAAAAAAAGGTGGGGCTTTCATCATTTGGGGAAAAAAAAATGTTCGAAAGCAATGAAAAGCGTTATTTTTAGGTCATATGACCAAGCCTTTCATCATTAGAATAACAAAAGTAAAATGAACCAATGAAAAGTTTTATTAACAAGTCACATGACTTGTTATGCTTACGTTACGCGCTGCGCGCCGCGCTCTGGATCGTTTCCGGGAAGCTGCGCCTTGCGCACCGGAGCACTTCCGGGTGCGCTAACGCGGCGCGTCATATGATGCATTACGCGACAACGCAGACCCAGAATATAGTCAAAATGTCTCCACCAACCAGCGGTCGGAATACAACCCCTTTCAGCAGTCCAAAAAGTTCTGTTAAATGACAAGAGAATGGACAGGCAACAAGAACAATCAGTCAAAGAGGGGAGGGCAAGTTCTTCTCTACCGGGTCACGTTGAGACTCCACCGGAACTGATCGAATTGGTAGTCTACAGTGTTTCTGGATGTTTCAGATTGAAGCTGGCGTCAGCATGAGAGCACCCAATTCTAAAACAGTAAATGCTTGGATAACAATCAATCAAATGTAGAGGGAAGCAGGCACGACGGGTTACAACGGGGGCAAAGGCTTACGTTACCTACCCTTCACTATCTGCAAAGAGAGAATACTCCTAAAGGAAAAGAGGAGGGGGGGGGCAGCGTTCAAAGCACATCAGCGTGCATAAATACGAAAATGTTTTTACCTACCACGTACTTGACATTTTACAGCTTTTGATATTTGCTATTAACAAACCATTGAAATTCACTGAAAAAAACATAGGTTATAGACCATATATAGTTAGGGATTCGCATTTACAAAACCTTAATTTACTCGCACAAAACCATAGAAATTCGCATATATAGTTAGTTGCAATAACTATATATCGCGCACCCGCAATCCACTGCTGATGATGTCACATAGTACATCATTCATGACATGGTCAGTGACAGTGATATATATATATATAAATATATATATATATATATTTTTTTTTGTATCAAACCAAAGACAGGTAAATTGTTCCATTGATCCTAAATCCGTGAACCATTCGACAAAGCTCTAAACGGGACCGTTATGAGTCTTGCGAATAAACGGCACTAAAAAGATAGGCGACCAGTAATATGTCTGATAATATTACTCACCACATCTATTACACATGATAGATCAAACAAATCAATTGATTGTCATAGTTATACTAATTGTGTATATGAATGTGTTAAATGTATAATGATATAGTACCAAGCGATATTGATGTGATTGATTGTATATGGTACTGAACCACTATAAGATGGCTGCCACAAATAATGCCGTAATTACATGAATTGTGCCGTTTTTGATGTCTACCTTTTTAGAAAACGTGACAGGTTGTCACCATGAATTTTATTTAAATCACCTAACAAAAAAATGCTGGTTCACACTGACGAAGGCGGCAACGCTGAAATGCGTTTGTAACATTGCCAAAAAACTGCAAGAAGTTTCTGTAATAAAACTCGCGCGAAACCACGCTGGAGCGGCTTTTAGGGCTCTTTTTGAAAATCTAGTCCCGAGGACTGAGGGACTTGGTGTTGGAAATATATATATATATATATAATATATATATATATATATATATATATGCAACAGCAGCAGTCTCACACCACACCGCCACCGCGATAGCAGAGACCACGCAAATCCCACGTATTTTCTTCGGCAAAGATCAATATATCGATCACAGATCGATATATATATATATATATATATATATATATATATATATATTTGCCAGTAGGTAGTTATAGTTAGGATTTTTTTCAATGTTAAATCTCAAACTTCTATTTGGAATAACTTTGGCGCCGAATGACAAATCTGCCTGAAAATTTCCTCAAAATGGCCTCGTCGAGCTCCGGTCCTTCCCTGAAAGTTTGGGGGAGATGCGTCAAGCGGGGGCCGAGATAAAAGGGGGGTCCCAAAACGCGTTTTCCCCATGCTAATTTCCATAGGGCGGTCGACCTCACTTTTAGCCCGCACCGGGCGCACCACGCGACTTGCGCATGGAAAGCTGATTGGCTCTCGGGTGTCTGTAAACATTCTAAACAGTCCGGAGGGGCCGCCTTCTTGTGTCTCAGTAGGATCGAGACATGAGAGGAGGCCAAAACAAAGGGGGAAATGCACATAAAGGGGCAGAGTAGACTCTCCCTGACCCCCTAGGTTTGATGTGGGGGCTTTAAAAGGGCCCTGCGGAGCAAACAAAAAAAAAATTCTCGTTTTTTATGTGGAGGGAGCGCCCGGTACGCGCACCGGGAAGCGGACCGGGGAGCGTACTATGGGGAAAAAAAGAATGATAGACTTTTCAAATATTGTTTGTTTATTAATTGTTCTTTTTGTTGTTTTTTTATTTTTTTTTATTTAATTACCAACATGTAGGACCCAAGGCAGAGTCTATAATTTAATATACACCATCTTCTTTGTAGATATCTTGCATGTTGTTACAGAAGTTATTGTGGTATATGGAATTCATAGCGTAGTCTGTCAGGAAAGCAGAAACAATATGGAGGCAGGAGATGATAAAGAGATGTTAACTACACATTGGAGATAATATAGTGGGAGAAAGGAAGTAACTATGAGCAAACTTATTATGTAACACAAAAAAGTTGCACAGTATATTTTAAGTCTGACTTTACATTATAATCAATTTGGTACTAGTTTAAGAAATACATATAAAAATGAATAATGTCTCAAACAATTTTTGAATTATTAAATATAAATTTATTTTTCAGATTCCTTTTCCAAATTTAACAGAACTTCTAATATTTGATTGTCAGAAATGTCCTCATTTTGAATCAGGAAATCTACTGATTGTACACATTGAAGTAGTTCATAGTCCCGTGATTCATCCATGAATTCTGAGTCATTGGGTTCAATAACTTTATTATTGTTGCTCTCCAGAACAATTTCGTTGGAATTTTTTTGCTCTCCTTCCATTTTTGTGCTGTAATTTGCACTTTAAAAAAATGTATCAGTAGAGATAGGGCACTGTTGGGTTTAAGTTCAGACAGGTACTTTGGTTTTTTTTAATAGTGATTTTACCTTTGGGCAGTGTATGGTATCAGACTGGAAGTAGAAATATAAAAAAGTGTATGTGATAAAGCCTAAGTAAATTCATAATTATACAAGACAAGCCTAACTCCATCCATAACTATAACAGAGAAGTCTATCTTATTCTATAACTATTACATAGGGATAGTATATAACTATCAGAAAATATTTTCCAAATTAATTTAAAGTGCACAACATACTTCAGTTTTTAAAATAACATCTTACCTTTCAAAAAGAAATTTAAGTTGTCAGTGAAAATGCTCTTGAAATGTACTTCAGGAAGTAGTAGTCAAAATGGCTGTGTTTCTCTCTCTTTCTTTATATATATTCAGGTACATAACCAATCAAATGTCATGAAATAATAGTAGATAATGAAAGTAACATTTTAATTGGTTGTCAATTCTAACATACAACTTCATATGTGTTTTTGTCATGTAATTTACCTCAGGATATTTAGTCAGGCCTACAGCATAAATGTCTCAATGGAATTCCATCAAATTTGGGTAAATGGTACGGACTGCTATGTAGTAGGGCCTATTCTATATTTGGTGTAAGTGTCTCCAGTGTTTTTTCTGTAAATTACTTTCCCACCTTTTTTAACGGAGCGCTTACCGGTGCGCGCCCCAGTACGCGCTCCGGCAGCGTTACGGGAGTCCTCCATTTTGTGTTTCGGTACAATCGAGACACAAGATGGAGGACAAACAACGTTGGGAATGGGTAGAAGGGGGCACGGTAGACAGCCCCTGACCCCCTAGGTTTTCTGAGGGGGGCTTATGAGGCTCATATAGGACAAAAATAAAAAAAATAAAAAACATTTTTGCGGGGGGAGCGCCCGGTACGCGCACCAGTAAGCGTACCGGGGAGCGTACTTTGGTGAAAAATAGTGAAAAAAGTTAGAAAAAGACAAACGTTTTGAATTATCAGAGGTAGGGTAGCTCTGAGAAGAGCTTTTGGGTTCTGTGGCTGATTTAGGTACCTACAAGTAGGTTCCAATGCACAGTCTTAAATTCAGGAGGAATATTCTATTCCCCTCATCTGAGAAGTGCACACCATCTCCTCTGTAGATGTCTTGCATGTTGTAACACAAGGTAATATTGTATATTGAACCCATTCCACAGTCTCTCATGTACGCAGAAACAGATTTATTCACATGTTTCCGTGCTTTCTCAAATTGTGGACAAAATTTGTTGGACCAGTTCCATTTCTGTCTTTGGCATATATTGGAATATACCAAGGCAGTTTGTGGAAAAAGTGTCATCAATTGATCAAAGGTGTCCTTTAAAAGCATTCCCAGACCAACCCCAGTCGTAGTTCCCAAATCATTTCCACCACAGTGCACTATTAAGAGGTCAGGGTTTGGCAGATGCAAAAAAGCTTTTCACCAATGGTATCAATTGATGACATCTCAATCCTCTCTGGCCAATCCACTTGATTTCCACATTTGATAAATCAAGGTTGTGATAATTTCTGCTTGCTGCATACCTTTGAGCCCAGTGGATGTAGCTATGTCCAATAATCCATACAGAATACATGATGTGAGAAGGTTCAGGTGCAGTCAGATGAAGTGTGGGAATGAAACGGCAGTTCGAACAGTAGGAGTTTACAAAAAATAATTGTGGAGTTTCCCTGCTGTTGAATCACAAGCAATGATTGGTGGATTCAGTTAGTTGAAAACAGAAAGTTAGGGTGCAAGGTTGTGTTGTGTGTAGGAAGCAATTTGATTGGTTAAGAAAAAGTCACTAAAAGCAATAATGCCCTGGATAAGCTGGTGTATTTAGAGCTCAAACACCCTTGCTGACTTAATTTGCAACATTGTAGAATAAACTTTTGAACCTGAGAGTTCCGCTAGGAGGGAGTTGCTATGGTAACAGATGGAAAGGTCTGAGAGGGGGAAGGGTGTTGGTTTGAAAATAGTGAGGGAAGACTTTTGATTGGTTGAAATAAGGCATATGTGTGTAAAGTTAGAGATTTTCTATGCCAGTCTTGGTTTCAGTGTATTGAGTGCACACCTTTTGCTCTGCTAAAGAAAAATTGGTGTGTGTGTCTGACACTGTTTTCTATCTCCCAAAGCACTTGTAAAGGTAAGTAATGATTTATTTAATTTAGATAGAGACTTGTTTGCTCTATGGAAAATATTTGGAAGCAGATAGTTAAGTTTCAGTAGTGAAATTGAATGCTTGTACATAGGTCCTGTGTTGTGTTTCTAAAATGTTATTCAAAAAATGATTTTGGGTGCAAATGAATGGTATTTTCATTTGGCCCTTATTTATGGTTGCCTTGTGCAGCCAGTGCATCACTTTAAACATGGGAAATAAGTGACGCTCTTGTGGCGCAAGGCCTTCATAAATAAGGCTCTGAGTTTGTTGGCTGTTGGTTTGTTTTTTGCTTTTTGATAATACTTATTATGAACATTTGCAAGATAGTGGATTTGTATTTTGGGAAACAGTGAGGTTTCAAAAGTGATATTGAGTGGTTGTACATAGGTTCTGCGCAGTGTTTCTTAAATGCATTTCAAAAAACGATTTTGGGTGCAAATCAATGGTATTTTCATTTGGCCCTTACTTATGATTGCCTTGTGCAGCCTGTGCATCACTTTAAACATGGGAAATAAGTGACGCTCTTTATTTATTTATTTATTTTGCGATTTATAGAGCGCCTGGTGACCCGTAGGCATCCCCGCGCTGTAAATTTGTGAGAAACCAAGAGAGGGAGACCGGGGAAACTATTTGGGGAACAGGAAGGTTTTTAGTTTTTTTCGGAAGAGGGCGTGAGAAGGTTCCAGACGCAAATTGCGAGGAAGTGAGTTCCATCCTGCGGAGGTTTTGACAGAAAAGCGTCGGCCACCGGTGCGAGCCTTCTTGAACTTAGGAACTGTGGCCAGATGTTGGCCATCAGAGCGAAGGAGTCTGGGGGCTTTGTAGGGGATGACCATGTCTTTCAAGGCGGCTGGACCAACACCGCTGATGAGTTTATGGGTGGTGCACAGGGCTTTAAACTCTACTCGCTGGCGAACAGGAAGCCAGTGCAGAGCCTTAAGAGCGGGCTTGGCAGAGGCTCTAGGAGGAAGGTTCATAATGAGCCTCGCCGCCGCGTTTTAGGTCCGTTGGAGTTCGGCCAAGGTAAATTCAGGTGCGCCGAGGTAAACGGCGTTACTATAGTCAAGCCGGGCTAAGATGAGCCCTTGAACCAATAGTTTCCTGGATAGGGGGGGAAGAAGAGGGAGAATCTTGCGAATTGACCGCAAGAGGCCAAAGCATGTTCCAGCAGTTTTGGCTGCCTGGGTCTTCATGGTGAGGTCAGGTTCCAGCCATACTCCTTTTTTTGGTGTAGGGATTTCACCAAAGGCGTCCGGCCAAACTGATGGTGGGATGGAGGTCCATTTATTGCCCAAGAGCATGATTTCGGTTTTTGCACCGTTCAGTTTCAGGGAATATTCGCACATCCAGGTGTGAATATCCTGGAGACAGTTCAGCAGGCTGTCTGGATGTTTATCCAGGTGGGAAAGAGAGACGACAAGTTGAGTGTCGTCTGCATAGTTTACTATTTTTATCCCGTAAGGGGTCACGACATCTTCAAGGGGGGCCATGTAGACATTAAACAGGGTGGGACTAAGCGAAGACCCCTGGGGAACACCACTTGTTAGTGGGAGAGGGTCTGAACGTGAGTTGCCGTCCCACACCTGAAATGAGCGACCGGATAAGAAGGAGTCAATCCATGCATGTGCAGTTCCCACAATTCCTGCCCTGGCCAGGCGATGAAGAAGGACACGGTGGTCCACCGTATCAAAGGCGGCACTGAGATCCAGGAGGATCACTGCCACTGATCCTCCTGAATCCAGGATGCACCTTGCCTCCTCGATGACCGAGAGGAGAGCAGTGTCCGTGCCATGGCCGGGCCGGAATCCTGTTTGGGATTGACGAAGGAGTTTGTTTGTCTCAAGGAATTGGGATAATTGCACATTCACTAATTTCTCAGCCATCTTGCTGATACAAGGAAGGAGCGATATGGGTCTGTAGTTGGCCATGTCGTCCGGGTTCAGTTGGGGCTTTTTCAACAGAGCCTTGACAACAGCATTCTTCCAGTTGGGAGGCACTGTGCCTTGGGAGAGAGAGGTGTTAATGAGATCCCTGATGATGGGGGCTATGCTGGGAGACACGATTTTTAAGAATCTAGCCGGGGCCGGGTCAAGGGGGGATCCGATTTTCATTTTGGCCAGTGTGGAGGTGACCTCAGTAAGGGAAACTGCTCTGAAAGAGGACAGCCACGGGCTGTTAATGCAGGCCTCTATATCCGTGTGATTATGAGGGCTGATGGTAGGGAGGGAGTCCAGTATCCATGAAATTTTGGAGTCGAAATAGGTGGCCAGGTCCTTACTTCTGTCCGGGGGAGGGGGTACGCAGCGGGTGCCATAGGAATATTAAGTAGTTCTTTAACTATAAGGTAAGATTCTTTTGACGAGTTAGTGGCATTTTTTATTCTATTGTCATAGAATGCGGCCTTGGCTAGTTTTAGGGCAGATTTGTAGCGTCTTACCGAGCTGTGGTACATGTCCTTATTACTATGGAGCCAGTCCTTTCTCCACTGTCTCTCAGCCTTTTTTCACTCTTTGCGGAGAGCTCTGAGTTCAGAATTGTACCATGGGGCATGGCCCTTAATCCCATTTTTGTTCTCACGTTTTTTTTGGGGGATGATACTGTCAAGGGAGGAGGAGATCCAATCTCTGAATTGGCCATGAGACTAGGGGTCGAGGAGTCCAGGGCTTTGGACCAGTCCTCCACCGAGAGTCTGGCCCACGATCTGTCTCTGGTGAAGGTAGTGGGTTTTTGGGGTTTCTTGAATGCCCCTGGTAGGTGGGTCGTGACCAGGAAATGGTCCGTCCACGGGAGTGGTTGGGAATTTATGAATTGGAGAGAGGGGATGTTAGAAAACACCGGATCAAGTAGGTGCCCTTTCGTATGCGTTGCACCAGTATTGGCAAGGAGAAGGCCATGGACCGCCAGGTCAAAAATTAAGTCGGCTGCTCCTGTGTCTAGCGGATCATCGAAGTGTATGTTTAGGTCTCCTGTTATTAGGAAGTTAGATATCAGGTGTGCTGAGGAAGAAACAGTCTCCAAAAGGGCGGCCGAGAAGGGGCCGAAGTGGCTGGGGGGCGATACACCAGGAGGCCTGACAGGGAGCTAGTCGAGGATAGCTGGATCGTGAAGAGGCAGCTCTCTGACTCCTGGCTCTGAATCTCGCTGGTTCGACAAGCGAAGTGATCCCGGTGGATGATGGCTAATCCACCTCCTCTACGTAGGGGGCGAGGTTGGGACATGATAAGGAAGCCCGGGGGTAAAGCCAAAACTATGTCCGAGTTGGAATGCTCAGTGATCCACGTTTCGGTAAGGAAAAGTATGTCCAGATTTATTTTATTTATTATTTATTTTATTTTATGTAGTTTATAAAGCGCACAGCTACCCCCGAAGGGGTGTCCCGGCGCTAGAACCTAAGTCTCAGAGGGGAGAGAAGGAACAGAGAGGGGGAGTAGCGTAATAAATCAGAGTCTAGAGAAGAGCCAAGTTTTGAGTCTGGCCCGGAAGATAGATTCGGAGGGGCAGAATCTGAGATCGACTGGCAGCGCGTTCCATAGCTTTGCAGCAATGACACTGAATCCTCTGCCACCCATTCTGGATAGTCTGAAGCGGGGAGAGATCAGAAGGCAAAGGTCATTGGATCTCAGAGATCTGATGGAGCGGGATATAGACACATGTTTTTTTAGGTAGTTTGGTCCGCGATCAGATTGAGATCGACAATGAGATGATTAATGAGCAGGGCATGCTTGGGAAGCGATCTGCAATTAAGTGTCGAAATTTTAAGGACAGGGGGTGGAACAGAGGGTTTAGGAAGGAGTAGCTTTCCTGGTTTGCAGATGTTACAGCTGGTAAAAGGACCATTGGGATCGTGCATTACGTGACAAGTGGTATTTTTAGTGGGTCTGAGGCTAAGAAGCTCTCTGCGAGAGTAGCTTACCTTTGTGGCGGTGGGGTCAGGCATAGAGTCTGGCCCTGGGCCCGGTCGTGCGCGGTCGGGCGCAGAGGGGCTTGCCTTAGGCGCGCCTTCGGCGCGCAAACGGCGCTCCCGCTGCGCTCGTCCGCTGCGCTGGTATGGCCGGCACATTTGTATGGCTTGAGGGTGGGCGTGGCCTCGCAGTGGGCGTGGCTGCCGCCTTGGGCGTTTCCCTGTCTCAGCGCAAGTCGCTGTCTCAGGGAAGGTCGAGGAGGGCTGTGTCAGCGCGTGAGGTTAGCGCTTCAAACAGGTGAGCTCCCAGGTTTAAAATTACACACAAGAGCACAGAATACCAATTTTAAAAATCAGAATTGTGGTCACAGTCCTCCGGCATCCGCCTCAGAGGATACAAACAAAGTAATGAGGACCGCTTGTTCTCAGCGTTTTTGTATGGCTTGTGGGCGTGGCTGCCGCCTTGGGCGTTTCCCTGTCTCAGCGCAGGTCGCTGTCTCAGGGAAGGTCGAGGAGGGCTGTGTCAGCGCGTGAGGTTAGCGCTTCAAACAGGTGAGCTCCCAGGTTTAAAATTACACACAAGAGCACAGAATAACAATTTTAAAAATCAGAATTGTGGTCACAGTCCTCCGGCATCCGCCTCAGAGGATACAAACAAAGTAATGAGGACCGCTTGTTCTCAGCGTTTTTGTATGGCTTGTGGGCGTGGCTGCCGCCTTGGGCGTTTCCCTGTCTCAGCGCAGGTCGCTGTCTCAGGGAGGGTCGAGGAGGGCTGTGTCAGCGCGTGAGGTTAGCGCTTCAAACAGGTGAGCTCCCAGGTTTTAAAATTAACTCTTGTGGCGCAAGGCCTTCATAAATAAGGCCCTGAGTTTGTTTGCTGTATGTTTGTTTTTTGCTTTTTGATAATGCTTGATATCAACATTTGCAAGATAGTGGATTTGTATTTTGGGAAACAGTGACGTTTCAAAAGTGATATTGAGTGGTTGAACACAGGTTCTGCGCTGTGTTTCTAAAATGTTATTCCAAAAACGATTTTGGGTGCAAATCAATGGTATTTTCATTTGGCCCTTATTTATGATTGCCTTGTGCAGCCGGTGCATCACTTTAAACATGGGAAATAAGTGACGCTCTTGTGGCGCAAGGCCTTCATAAATAAGGCCCTGAGTTTGTTTGCTGTTGGTTTGTTTTTTGCTTTTTGATAATACTTGCTATGAACATTTGCAAGATGGAGGATTTGTATTTTGGGAAACAGTGAGGTTTCAAAAGTGATATTGAGTGGTTGTACATAGGTTCTGCGCAGTGTTTCTTAAATGTTATTCAAAAAACGATTTTGGGGGAAAATCAATGGTATTTACATTTGGTCCCTATTAATGACTGCCTTGTGGCACCGGTGCGTCTATTTTAACATGGGACACACTGGTGGCGCAAAGCCTTCATAAATAAGGCCCTGAGTTGCTGTGGTATAAACTTTATTATGTTGCAAATTAGTGTTTATATTGTTTTCTTTTTGTCATTACTTTGTTGTTTGCTAATAGTGGTCTTTAATGTGTTACTTTTTTTCAGAACCACAGATTGAAATCAACATTTTAAAAGCAAGCAAAAATGCCATCAAGGCAAAGGAATAGAAAAAATACCATACGTAAAAAAACAAAATCATCAATGGAAATAAAAGAATCCTCTACAACAAGTACTTCAAAAAACACCAGAAAAGCTCCTGGTAAGACAATTAAGTCTTTTCTTCACAATTTATGTAGATCAAAAAGTAATGTTAATGGTAATAAGAAGATCCAGAAGCAGAGAACAAATCTAAAAAGGAAGGATAGGCCCTCAAAAAATGTCTCTATTGGAGCAGGTGATAAGACCATGGATAAGGTTAAATCAATTTAGGGACATTCGTAGACGAATGTTTCGCAATAGGGTAGTTTTAAATTTGCTAAAAAATGAAAAGAAAGGTAAACAGAGAGCTGCTTTTTACAAGAAAAAGAAAAGTGTAGAGAAGATTGTTGATCAGGCTTTTGAAGCTAAGAAAACATTATTTATTTTAGTAATCAATAGAATTAGAATACTTAATAAGGTAATTGATGTTTTCAAATCGAACAGTAGATGGAAAAGAATTAATAATCAGACTAATTTTTGTGAAGTATTTTCTGGAGAATGGATGCATAGTTCAAGTTCTGAGCCATTTTTTAATGAGGAGAGTTACTTTCAGGAAAATGATTTGGTGCATGCAGTTGACACCAGTGGTCGAGCATATGAGGTGAAAGATGGTTGTGTGATGGAAAAAGAGAAACTTGTGTCTAGAGATGCAGAAGAGGTGTTAAGTGATGAAGTTTTAAGGAGATGTACTAAGGGTCCAGTGTACACATGGAAGTACAGTAGTATTTGTAGTGTGCGACAGGATTCAATCGATTTGCTTTGAAATTTCTTACGTACATATAGTAAGAAAAGTCTAAAACAAAAAATGAAGATCTTGCAAGATTTAGATCCTTGCAGAGTGAGAGAAAGCACAGGTTTGCATGGGCATTTACTGGCTTGTTTTTCTAGAAAAGTATGTCAGAGTGTTTTTCATCATTTTAGGATGTTAGCAGTGCATCATAATAAGGTGAGGAAATTAGTGAGAAGGTTGTATTATGCAAAAAGTCCAGCACTTAAGCTTAAACAGTTAAACAGTGCTCTTTTGCATGGATCTGAAGTGGATGTGAAGACTATTTGTGAAGAAATTGAGTTTTGTTATTTTGGGAACAAAGAGGATAGTGTAGAAATGGATATAGTAATGGATGGTAATGTGGAAGACAATGCACAGATTTCAAGTACAGAAAAGTTTGACTAGGAAATTACCAAGTTTAAGGTGAAATCAAGTGAAAGGCCTAATTTAACTTGTGTGTGTTGTCGACGGACTCATTATAAGATTCAGACTAGGGTAGTTGATTTATATGCAAAATGTGAACTGGAAAATAATAGTGAATGGCAGGATTTTTTAAGTTATTTGTTGGTGGAGAATTCTTTTGATTTGAGTTTTGATCAGCGTATTTGTAATTATTGTTTGAAAAAATTAAATGAAAATAGAATGCCTGCTAGAGCTGCTCATAATAATCTTCAGTTGATAGATATTCCTTCTGAATTGATGGATTTAAATACTTATGAATCAATTTTGATTCAATGTGTCCATCCTTTTCAAGCTATTGTTCGCATGGAGCCTAAGATAGGGAAATTACCTCCTACAGATTTACAAAGAGGATTAAAGGGAAGAGTAGTTTATTTGCCTCTAGATGTCAAGAAAAATATTGATACAATTGGTGTAGAAAGAGTAGAAGAGGATTCTCTGGTTATTCTAGTTAATGGGGTTCCGACAAAGAGTAAGAAAATCTGGCAAGATTTAGTGGATGTTAGGAAAGTCAAAAAGGCAACGTTGTATTTGGTCAAAAACAATGAGTACTATAAATATGTAAGTGTTGGAGCAGATGAAACAGCTACAGAATAAGACAGCGATTGTTCAGTTGGCCAAATTGAAAAAGTTGATGTGTCTAGAAGTGAAGAAATATATGAACATTATACTGTTCATCCTTTGCATTCCAAAGAAGTAATGGGGAATGCAATTGACTTGTTTCAAATGAAAGCAGCAAAAGGAAGTCCCATTAGTGTATGGGAAGAAAGTTTGGAAGCTCGTTGTTTTCCACAGTTATTTCCAACAGGTCGTGGTGGACGATATGACGATCGACCAGTTCAAGTTCCTGCAGCTGAATACCGGACTTTAAGATTATATGCTGAAGATCCAAGGTTTCGGCAATGCATTCCGTATTTGTTTCATCTACTGTATGAAAGTGATTTGTCTGGGCTTTCTTATGCAGTTAATCATATATTGAAAAGTGGAGCTCATCTGCAAAATGTTTCGGCGAGGGACTTTATGGAGAAAGTCAATCTGCAAGACAGTATTTTGGAATCTCAGCTAATCAATCTCATGGCATGTCAGCGTGGAACAAATGAGTATTGGTTCCGTCGTCATGGGGAATTGAAATGTATGCTAAGAAACTTAGGAACTCCTACATGGTTCCTCACTCTTAGCTGTGCTGAGTATGCATGGGACGACTTACTTCAATTTCTACGAGAGGCAAATGGAAACATACAAAATATAGAATTGAAAACACCTGGAGAACTGTGTTCTTTGGATCCAGTAGATGTTTACAGATATTTTAATCATAGATTTGAAGCTATGATGTCCTTTATTACCAACAAAAAAAATCCTCCCCTTGGAGAGGTTTTGGATTTCTTTTGGAGGAAGGAATATCAAGCGAGAGGTGCTCCTCATATACATATGCTGTTATGGATTAAAGATGCACCCAAATTTGGATTAGATTCGGATGAAACAGTGATGAGTTTCATTGAACAGTATTCAACATGTGCTGTTCCAAAAACTACTGAAGAAAACAGTTTAAGGCAACAAATTTTACGTTTTCAATCTCATTGGTGTGGAAAGTACTGTCGTCAAAAATTTAAAAACAAGGAAAAGTACTACACATAATGTCGTTTTGCGTTTTCACGACCAGTGATTTCTAAGGGAAGAGTAAATAATTTGATGTCATCTCTACGACATACTGTGACGAGGAAATCTCCCAAAAATACAGATAATTTAAAAAGAAAAGAAGAGTCCAAGTACATCAACGACTACAACCCAGTGATTTTGTTAATGTGGAATGCTAACATGGATATTCAGTTCGTTGCTGACAACTCTATTGCTGTGGCTCGATATGTGACATCTTACATCACAAAAAAAGAAAAGACAGAACTGAAGGAAATGTGGGATGACATTTCACAAGAAAAGAGTCTAACCAAGAAATTATACAGTTTCAGTCTGAAGATGTTGTCGCATCGAGAAATTGGAGCATATGAATGTTCTGATCGGTTATCATCAGCAAGTCTCTATGCCAAATCAAGAACACTCATTTGGGTGAGTCTAGGTCTTGCTGCAACACGAAACCGAGTTTTGAAATCTGTACAAGAAATTGAATATTTGGCGGAGAAAGAACCAAACAGTACAGATATTTTGAAGACAAATATGTTGGATACACACTATCCAAATAGGAGTACTCACCTTGAGAACACTTGTTTGTATGAAGTTCTGCAAAACTACAGTTACATCACAGAAGATATCAATAATGGAAAATATGCTGTCATTGGGTATGAAGGATGTCTAGTGAAGCAGAGAAAAGGACATTTGATTAATCATCGAAAATTGAGTTGTGTTTCTCCAGACAAAAGAGAATTTTACTATTTAGCTCTTTTGCAACTCTTTAAGCCATGGCGTACAGCAGAGGAACTACTTGGAGATTTTCTGTGTTATGAAGACTCCTTTAATGCAACTAAGGATACCATAGAATGTCCTGTTTTTCCAAATCATCTACAAATGTTGAACGAAGAAATAGAGCAAGAAACCACAATTGCTGAAGAGATTGCTAGAGACAGTTCTCAAGACAGTCAGAGTTCTACTTCATTGAGTCAGGATCCACTAGGAGGACCAATTATGCGAAATGAAGCTGCAACTGCCATGGATGAGGTGGAAAGAGCTATGGAACAAGCTCAAGAGGATGGAGTTAACTTAGAAGATTTGATAAAGCAACTAAACTTTGAGCAGAAAAATATATATGACGAAGTCACAGAACAGATTGAACATGGATTCAGACATGAGAAAAAAGAGTGCTCATGTACATCATTTGAGCCTGTCCGACTGTACGTAAGTGGATAAGCGGGAACAGGAAAAAGTTTTCTGATTATAGCCATTGCAACTTATTTGCAGAAAAGGACTGATTCACCGCTGTCTTGTGTTGTGTTGTAACCGCTCCAACTGGACTGGCAGCACATAACATTAAAGGGATTACTCTACATCATTTACACTGCCTTTTTTTAACTTTGTTTCATCGCTGTTCCTTTACTCCACTTCATTCACAACTCCTCAATCCAATTTGAACTGTCTGCATTTCCTCTCTCCCTTCCACCACGTTTTATCTTTCTCACATTCTCTCAGTACCACTGCTTTAGTTTTCTTCCCCACTCTTTCTTTCTTTTTCTCCTTTACTCTTTTTCCTTATTCACTCATTGTACTGTAGTTCACTCAGTCCTTCCCTTTGTTTTTGCCTGTGTACTTACTCTCTCACTCCTTTTTCCTCCATCGTTCTATATTAACCTCATTCCCTTCATCCCTTCACTCTGTGACTCCCCTTCACTCACTCTCAGTCATCTTCTATTCCTCTTTCTTATTAATAGTTCCTCATTTAGACTCCTCTCCTTTTCACTCATTTTCCTTTTACTTTCTTATCTTTCCTGATTTCGTTTTGGTATCTCACATTCTTTTAGTATCTTACTTACCTTCAGTAATTTGTTCTCTTTTTATTTCTTTTTCCCTCTTTTTTCACTTTTACATTACTTTATTTCTGTTTTTGTATCCTTCACTATTGCTTTATTTCTTAGTAAACTTTTTTAGATTTTTTACCTCTTGACCTGTTTCTTCTATTTTTAAATATATATTTTACTAATTATACCTTGTTTTTTCTTTTGTCTTTCACAGATACAAGTACGTTTTCATTATGGCCGGGATGCCTGTCACCCCCTCCAAACACAATCCCCAAGGATGGGAAGACGGACGCAGTTCTGAACTTTTGGAAGGCGGGAGGGAGTTACCCTCCCGGCCGTATTTATTAAAATATGAAACAAAATTAAAACATTAAATAAAAGTTTCATATCATGTACAATTTTCATTTATTACATTTCGATGAAGACATGTTCATTGGCTAACCTTAACAAATCTCTAATACAAAGGTTTTCCTAGCCGAGTCTAACATCCTGCAAATGCATACTTTCTAAATTAAAATTGTACATCCTAGCATTACGGGCCAACGGCAAGGTTGCAACCGGTGTCAGATTCCTACTACCAAAACTCTCGCCCTCACGGTGTGAGTGGCGGCCGCGCAGAGGACTGTACCCTCGGTGCCAACTCCAATTTCCCTTGTCTTGTTGGGGGCCCCCCATTTCAACTTGACGCCATCTTAAAGGTCGTCCGAGGACCCGTGTGAGGTGTCTGTAAGAAGGCAGTGTGGACTCCCCCTCCCACCCCACACTGTCTATCACATCCGCCGTCGCGGATATCCGGGCCCCGGGAAATTCGTAGGAGGGGCATATAGCCGCCTCCTCCCCTGGAAGGGGCCTATGGCCGTCTTCCCCTAGGCGACCCATACTTAGTGGGTGCCGCCTCCCCGTGGGAGGGGCCAATGGCCGACTCCCCCCGGGCGCTCCCATCCATAGTGGGTGGCGCCCCCCTCTAGGGACCTTGAAATTACTGCTCACCGATCATGACCTTACCGCCACAGGCCGGATAGTTGACTGGCTATCCGGCCCCCCCACAAACTCCTCCTAAAGGTCATGCTTCCATAAACCCCTTAGCCATGCTATGAAGTCTCCTATGAGTTAGACATTCCCCTCCCGGGACAAGTGAACCCCATCATCGAGATACATGTGATCACCCCGAATACACCCATGCGGAATACTGTGCAACTGTGCCGAGCGAAACAACCTACCAATTTTGTTGTTGACCTTCTTCACTGAATGGTTCAGTGCTGACACCGAGAGGCCCCCCCGCCATACCTTCCTGGGAATCATGTGGGACCATGCAATCGTGCACCCCGTGATTCTTCTCGCCAGCCAGCTAACGGTAGACAAAACTCGCTCGAGTAATACTCGCCTACCGAGTGTCACCATGTCATTGCCCCCCAGGTGTACTATGATTACAGATGGCGGTGACCTCTGCCGCCCTAAGAGTTCCTTGACAAAAGATTCAAACTGGTCAATACAGAGCCCGCCCCTTCCGTGGAAGGTCACTCTGTACCTGTATTCCCCAGCTGCGTGAGTCGCGTCACCTGCTTTGAATACGTCCCCGGCCCGCCTCACGTATGAGTGGCCCACGACCCACACCACTCTCTCCTCAACCGGTGATCTCTGACCGCTGGTCCCCTGGTGCCGGGTCGACTGCAAATTCAGCCCCGCATAACATGCTCGCGAAACTGTAAATTAAACAGAAGACAAGAAGCGTGAGTGCATGGAACTTGACTTCATAACATGTGCAACCGCACATACCTTTTAAAACAATTTGAGGACCATCGTCCTAACAGTTTCACCTCTTCGGCACTCTGACCCCTGGCTTTAGCCTCAGTAGCCGCCCCTATCCTGAAGGAGTGGGTCCCAAAATCGCACAGGTCCAAATCCGCCGCTGCGATTGCCAATGTTAGCACCCTCTGAAACTGAAACCTCGTCAGTGGGGTGGCATCAATGTGTCTCAGCAGACTCCCACCCCATGTATCCGCCCTCAGCGCCAAATATTCCTCAATTCACTTTACCGGGCACATGGGGGACCCTCGCATGCGCTGGACAACAACACTGTCTCCCATAGCTCTCTGGTCAGTCTTGGACTTAGCTATTGTGACTACCATTGAATCACCCCTAATCAGGATGTGATCCCGACACAGACCTCCCTCCACATCTTTCTTATTCTTTGCGACCAGTTCGCTCACCCGCATAGCCCCATGGAACGCTAATGCGAAAGCGGCCTGGAACAGAACTGCTTCGAAATGGGTGGAACATGTCGTGGGTAGTATCGACATTAGCAGGGACAACCTTTCTAACCCAATTGGGCGCCTCTCGTCCACTCTACGACCTTCAAGGCGTTGCCAGCCACGAAGGGCTTTCTTTACCAAAAAGGAAGATGTCGGGTCCTTGATGCCATGCACCTGCGCCATGAATGAAATGGCCGCCCGGTGCCTATTGGCCGTTGCTACTGATCGGCCTTCCCTGTGTAATGCTACCAGAAACTTTAGGAAGCAATCCTCCTGACCCCATTTCTGATCCCCTGCCGGACCCAAAAATGCACAATAGGAACGAAACGCTCCTTCGTATGCCTTCCTCGTCCTGGGGGCTAAGCTTGCTGCCACAAGGTCTTGTAATCCGGGGCACCGAGTAGCCAGAGTACTTCGGGTAATGGTGCCGCCGCTAGGTCCGCAGACGGTAGATAACCCCTGAACGCCTGCATATGTGAACGAGAGAGTGCATCAGCAGCATGATTCAGTACACCCGGCACATGTTTCGCCCTGAACTGCACATTCAGTCTCATGCAAAGTAGTACAATTTCCTTCAATAATCTCAATATCCTCTTGCAGCGTGCTGCCTGATTATTTATACATTCAACAACAGTCATATTGTCGGACCAAAATACCATGGAGCGATCTCTGAACTCGTCCGGCCATGCCATCAGAGCCACAAAAATAGGGAATAGCTCGAGGAACCCAATGTTATTTGTGAGACCGCTGGTGTGCCACCACGTCGGCCATGTTTGCACCGACCATCGATTACCAAAGATGGCGCCAAATCCCACTCTCCCCGCCGAGTCAGTCCACAAACCTAGCTCGTCCGAAGACGCTGGTGGCTTGTTCCATACCACTCGACCGTTGAAGTCCGCCAGAAATGCCAACCAGATGCGCATGTCCTGGCGAACCTCTGCAGACAGTCTCGTGCTGTGGTGTCCTTCCTTGAGACCAACCATAGCTTGTGCAATAGAGCGGGAAAAGGGGCGGGCCATTGGTATCACTCTCAGGGGAAAGTTAAGCTGACCCACTGCTTGTTGTAACTGATGCAGGGTCACTTTCTCCTTACTAAGGCAGAGTTCCAGGGAAGCTCTGAATTTCGCTACTTTGCCTACTGGCAAACGGAAACATCCCTCCACAGAATCAAGTGCAATTCCCAGAAACTCCAGTGAAGTAGATGGTCCCACCGTCTTACCTGGTGCCAATGGCACTCCGAATTCCTTCATGAGGATGCAAAAATCCTGTAACGCCCGCGCACATTTTGTGTCGCCGGCTGCCCCCAAGAACAGAAAATCATCTAAGTAATGCATAACATGGCTATGCCCAGTGGCTTAGGTGAATGCCCATTCCAAAAAACAGCTGAATTTCTCAAAATAAGCACAAGAGATGGAGCAACCCATTGGCATACATCTATCCATGTAGTAACGTCCTTGGAACACAAAGCCTAACAGATGCTGATCCCGTGGGTGTACCGGGAGCAACCGGAACGCCGACTCGATATCTGACTTCGCCATCAGCGCTCCGGGCCCCAGGCGATTCAACATGGTGACGGCATCATCGAAGGATGCGTACCGCACTGAACAAACTCCCGGGTCAATCGCATCGTTCACCGGGAGACCCTTCGGAGCCGACAAGTTATGGATCAGCCTAAATTCCCCTGAGTCTTTCTTGGGGACCACTCCTAACGGGGAACAGATGAAATTTGTTACTGGCGGGTGCCCATATGGGCCCGCAACCCGGCCCAGGGTAACCTCTTTTGCAATCTTCCTCTCCACCACCGCTGGATTATGCTGAGCCGATAGTTGGTTCCTACAAAGTGGTTCCCCATGAAAATCCCCCGCCGGGATGTGTAAACCAAATAAGAATCCATTCCTCAACACCCCAGCGGAGACATGATCAGGGTATTCGTTTAGCCAGGGGATCATTGCCACAATATCAACGGGGGTAGGTAACGGTACACAGTGGTCCCCCTCAGTCTTGTTTGGACCCTCCTCTACCTCCCGACCCGCCATTCTTGGATCTGCACAAACTCTCGGGGTGCGAGGAAGTCCCGCATCCCGCACACGCATGTCTGAACTTACATGTCCCTTGTGGTCTGGTGCAGTTGCCCCTGTTAAAGCTCCAACAGACCCCTCTCTTTCCCCCATTCCCACCAGTCCTTGCTTAGTGGTCGCCACCGGGGCCCGCTCGAAAGGGCACCGCGGGCTGTTGGCGGGAAAACCCCGACCCATTCCCGCCTGGCGAGGACGTCTTCGTCGCGCCCGGCAGGAGCTGCTTCTGCCAAGAAATCGAGTCGAGACAATCCCACGTCAGAGATGAATCGTACTCTTTGGCCTTACGGAATTTCATATCGTAACCCATCCATTCAATGCCCTCATACGTTTCATAAAAATCCATTATTCGTGCCTGATAGCAAGACAATCCAGGCAAAACCTCGGGCTTACGTTCCCCAATAATTGCAGTAAACATCGCAAAGGCCTTGGCCCAATTTGTGATTGTCTCATCCACCCTGAATCCGGCCATCTTTGCTCGCCAGACACTCGGGTGCCACAAATCTTTCTGCGTCTTAGCATACTCCATCTCGCGATGGTCAGTCAGCAGAGAAAACATATTTACATACTTGTCAGCCCATATCAATTCTTTCGTGGCCAACGGGATATGTTGAACCACTCTCTCCTGTCTTGAGGGCAAAGCGCCTTCCCCCGCAATTGGCAATGCCTGATTACCCGGCTCGGTTGTCGTTCCCGCTGTTTTTTCGACGCCAGCTGCCGGTCCTTCCGGGGTCACCTGTGGGGGGACAAGAGGGAGATTCGCCTTTGCGGCATCTCGCGACTGCCGCAACTGCTGTATTAGTAACCTGGCCTCTTCGGCCGTGGCTCCAGGTGCCGTAGCACCCCCTGTTTTTCTGACGAGCCATGCGGCCAACTGGGCGGCCAATTCAGGAGGCATGTCCTCCTCGTTGGCGGGCGTAATCACAACCGGAATCGTCTGACCCTCGTCCGGGATTGGTACCGGGGCCTCGACTGGAATGGCAGGGCTCGCCGGGGGTACTTCGGGGACCGGAACCTCCCCCCCTGCCACCCTATTCCTGACCCGTTTACCCCTACCCTCGGGGACAACTCCCGGCAATGCCGGGCCTATTACCTTCTTTGGTTTACCCGGATTGTTCATCGCAGCCATCTGCTTCTTCATGTTCGCCATATCTCGGCCAAGCGCCGGGACCATAACAACATTTCGTTCGATCTTCGCCATTCTGCTTACCAGCATGCGAAGCACCTGGTCAGTCTCGGACTTCTTTCCTGCCTTCTTGCCAGACATTGTTTCCGAATATTCGATCCAAGTCGATCAACACGGTCCTGGATCCTTAGCCTCGAAGTCGCTGAAAGAGAAACACAAGTTCTCAAAATTGCTCCTTGTTCCGTCGAGGGCTCACGTGCAACGAGTGGGTGCAGCTTCCAAGCACAGGAACAAGAGGATGCTTCTTCGCATTCCCGCTCTCTTTATTCCTCTTCCGGAGGGCGTGAACCCTCCGCTGGTACGCCTACTGGGCGTGGCCATCGGTGTAGGTGTCTAGGACAACCCCTCTTGGGTGGGAAAAAAGGCGCGCCGCGGCTACGCCGCTTCGGGCATACCAGCCGTGACACGCCCCCCGCCCAAAATGGTTTCCCGGGAGGATCCGGGCCCCCAACCATACGTTCGGGGGACCGAGTGGTCGCCCTTTTCCATAATTATATGGTTAGTGTGTCTACAAAATGTAGTTTGTCATCACCCTTTGCTTTAACCTCACTACTTTTCTTTCACCCTACCTCACCACTGTTTCCTTACTCTGCTTCCCTCACTTATTCTTATCCTCCATGTTTACTTCTCTTTTCCTTACTTTCCTACCACATTCAACTTCTTACAGTGCCCCTGCTCATCCACACTCCTTCACTTACCTTTTTTACTGGTTCACTTAGTCCCTTTCTGACACTCCTTCCTTTACTCTCTCTCTTCTTTCTCTCTGTCACTCCCCATGATTACCCTTATTCACTTTTATCCACCCTCTTTCACTCCTCTTTACTTACACTCACTGCTATTTTCTTTCCCTCCGTCACTACTGTTCCTTTTGTCTGGTTCCGTCACTACCTGTCATTCTCCATTCTTAACTCTCCTTCCTTTTACTTTCATCACCCATTCACATTCTCCCAGAACCTCTGTTTTAGTTTTCTTCCTCTTTCTTCTCTGCTTTTGCTCCCTTATTCATTTTCCTTTTCTCAGTTACTTCCTCATATACCTTTTCTCTGTTTTACTATCTATTACACAGTCACTTTGTCTTTCTCCCTCTAGCTCTCTTTCTCTTTACACCACACTCTTTGTCCCCATTCCTCATGCTCACTCCTTCATTATTTTTTTTTCTTTTTTTTTTGAAGTGTGCTGACAGAACGCGCCCCGGTATGCGCACCGGGGCGCTCACCGGTACGCACACCGGGAGCGCTCCAGACTGAAATATAAACAAAAAATGAATATACTTTAAAAAAATATATATTATATTATATTAATATACAATATAGGGTTCATTTTTAGAAAAACATACCTTTCTCAGCTATAGACATTTGCGAAAAAATAACCTTAGAAATTCACTAAAAAATACATAGGTATGAAGCCCTATAAAAGTTAGGAATTAGCAGTTAAAAAACCTATGAAATTCACTGAAAAAACCATAGGTTTCACACCAGTTCAAGTTAGGAATTAGCATTTAAAAAACCTATGAAATTCACTGAAAAAACCATAGGTTTCACACCAGTTATAGTTAGGAATTAGCATTTAAAAAACCTATCAAATTCACTGAAAAAACCATAGGTTTCACACCAGTTATAGTTACCTGGAATTTTTACTGACATAAAACCATTGAAATTCCCACGTTATAGTTAGTTGGACTCACTATAACTTGCGCGTGTAATGCACTGCTGATGACATCACATATTACATCACTCATGACATGGTCTGTGACATCACTCATGACATCACTGATGACACCATCCTTGTGACAGAGAGACTGACCTCCTTTCACTGTAAAGTAACCCTTGAAATACATATTGAAAAATAAAAACTAACATTTAAAAAAAAGTGGACATACCTATACCAGTTACAACAAACCAATTCAGTAATTCCACCATTTATATACACATCCACTCATTCACCAACACTTCTATATAGTCACTCATACATATACTCACTCATCATATGTAGAGAGACACCTATACATCCGTTAACACACCGACAGTCTTCCAAAAGCTGCTCACACACATACTCACACATGCAAATAAACTATTGAACATCCATTTATTTGCATATACAGCTATACATAAACTACCACCTTACTTCTAAAGAAACTTACACATACTTACTCTCTTAAACAATCACTTATAGAAACACATACTTATTAAAACAAGAACTCTTTCAATCTCTCACTCTCACATATACTCACTTATATACACCAATACTCACATATACTAGATTAAAACATATGTAGTTACTGATAAAGACACTAGTGAGACAGTCATTCACTTACTAACACATACATATACACACTCACTCACCCATACAATCCGGCACATATGTTGTCTTCATAACACATACAAACAGTTAATGTTAATGTTAATGTTAGTAGGTATTTGTGAGCGCTCGTACGCCCGGGGGCTTCATGGCGCTATAGAAAGGAACGAACGCAAAGGTCACAGAAGAGGAGGAGCAGCTCAGCAATACGCCTGAGTGAAAAGCCAGGTTTTCAGGGAGTGTCTGAAGCTGAGGATGTTATCATTCAGTTTCAGATGAAGGGGAAGGGAGTTCCAGAAACCAGCTGCAAGATGGTCAAAACAGATGCCTCCCAGACGTTTCCTCTTATAAGGTGGGACAGTCAGAAGGGATTTGTGGATAGACCGGAGGTTGCGGGAAGGAGTGTATTTCTTAAACATGTCTCTGACTAACAGGGGGCCAGAGTCGTGCAGAGATCTGAATAAAATACACCCTGTTTTAAAAGCCACGCGCTGCTCCACGGGCAGCCAGTGTAGCTGTTTCAGGCCAGATCTAACAGACTGCCTCTTAGAGAGGTTCAGGAGGAGTCTAGCAGCCTAGTTCTGGACCAGCTGAAGGCGTTTTAGCTCTCCAGCTTGAATGCCAAAATAGAGACTGTTGGAAAAATCTAGTCTGGACAGAACCAGGGAGATGACAATCTGAGTGAGGGCAGCTGGGGAAAAGAAGCTGGCGATTTTCTTGATTTTCTTCAGCTGGAAAAAACTAGCTGAGACAACTGCTCCTACTTGTTTTTTGAGAGAGAGGTCCTCGCTGATGTATATCCCCAAACTCTTGACTGAGGAGGACTTGGATGGGGGGGCTCCCATACTGGAAGGCCAAAAGCTAAGGTTCCAACTAAGAGCACTCTCCCCCGGCAAGACCAATTCGGTCTTGCCAGGGTTAAGTTTCAGGTGACTGCAGTTCATCCAGTTTAAAATGTGGGACATAGTATTTTGAAATTCAACCACAGCGTCCTTGGTGTTTAAAGGAAAGATGAGCTGCAAATCGTCAGCGTAGTTGAAAATTGTCACTTTGGCACTCCTAAGGGAGTGCAGAAGGGGACGTAGATATAAATTAAAAGCAGGGGGGATAGCGAAGAGCCCTGCGGAACTCCACAGGTAGAAGGTATGGTGGGGGCGGTGTAAGGTCCCAGTCTGACAGCCTGAGTGCGCCCAGTAATAAATGAGCGAATCCAGCTCAGTGCCAGGCCCCTGAGACCTGCCTGCTCGACACGGTCGACCAAGATGTTGTAGTCGACCGTGTCGAAAGCAGCCGAGAGGTCCAGTAGCACCAGAGCCTGATGTATTCCCTCATCCGCATTCCGTCTCAGAGTGTTCTGCACCGAAAGAATAACCGCCTCGGTAGAATGACATGGGCGGAAGCCAGCCTGGTTCGGTGCAAAATACTCTGATTCTTCCAAAAATTTGGAGATGCTGTTACAGACATGAGCCTCCAAAAGTTTGGCACAGTAGGGCAGCAGGGATATGGGCCTGTAATTTTGCAGGTCCTGCGGGTTAGCTCCTGCTTTTTTGAGCAAGGGAATGAGAAGGGCTTTTTTAAAGTTTTCGGGGACTTTACCCTGGGTGAGCGTGCCATTCAATAAAGAAAGTATACCCTCAGGAATACTGGTTCCTATTTCTTTCAAAATAAAAGGGGGGCAGATGTCATCAGGGGAACCTGATTTAACTTTGGCAAGGAGTTTGGGTAGCATAGTGCTGTCAACGGGGGGGGAGCGAACTTAGGGTCGCAGTATTGTGAAAAGTATCAGTCAGTAGGAGCGGAGATTGAGTGATGGGGATGCTTTGTTTAATTATGCTAATTTTATCAGAAAAAAATGAGTTTAGGGAATTGCAGAGCTCCTGAGTAGGAGCTACCGGGAGAGACGTTCTATCGCTAGCACTCAAATTCTCGACGATATTAAACAACTCTTTGGATTTGTTGTGGGCATTAAGGATCTTTTTTGAGAAATAATCAGTTTTATGTTCCTGGATGAGTTTTTGGTAGTCCTTACGTGTTTTACAATAATTAACTCTATCTGCTTCTAGGTAGGCTGTTCGCCACTTGCGCTCCATTTGACAGACTTCTAATTTGAGATTTTTCAAAAGAGGTGTAAACCACCTATGAGCGTCATTGGGGCGAGAGCGGGAAAAGTTGGTGCAAGGAGCATAAGCATCAGCTGCCTGAAGTAACCACCTAGAAAATGCTGCTTCCATTTCTTCAGTATCCTGATCTAAAAGAGGACAGGAAGAAGCTAATGTACCAATGAGAGCAGAAATATCAACGTTCTTCCAGATTCTAGTTTTGCCTCCTATCTGAATCGGGTGTTTCCTACTGTTTTCGAAGGTCAAGGTGAATTTGATCATGAAATGGTCAGACCAAATACAAGGCATGATGGAATTAATAGTCAGAGGAATGTTCTGAGACCAAATTTGGTCAAGACTATGCCCTTTTGCATGAGTAGGAAGGTGAATCTGTTGAATGAGATTCATGTCTAGGAGGACATCTTTCAGTGCAGCTGCCTGAGTATCTAACTCAGCCGAATCCAGCCAAAAATTAAGATCACCTAGCAGCACAATTTTTTTGTATGAAATTATTAAGGGAGCAAGCTGTTCTGCTAAGGCTGCCGCAAAACTAGGCATGTTTTTAGGGGGGCGATATATGAGAATCATAAGTAGAGTGCTGCTACTGTTGTCCATTTTGATAATCAAATTATCTGAACATGTGAGGTCCAAGGACGGTAAAAGGGAGACTTTATGGGACTTGCGAATAATCGCAGCGACCCCCCCACCCCTTTTATCAGCGGGTCTATCCACATGTAAGATGTAGTAGTCGGAAGGAACCGCTGCCAGTATATCGGGTAGGGAGTCTGCATTCAGCCAAGTCTCCATAAGAAATAAAATGTCAGGCTGCTCAGTTTGTAGATAAAGAAAAATGTCCAAATGGTGCTTAACCATGGACCTGGTATTAAGATATGAGCATTTAAAATCGATGTTTAGGTTGGGAGAGGATGGAGAGCAATTTAGAGGGCTTGGCCTTAAAGTTTTAGCGATGGCGAACTCTGGTCTCAAAATCCGATATGTAGCGGCGCGTTTTAGAACATAAGCAGGAAGGGCGGGTCCCGCATTGATAGGGGGTCTGAGTAACAATAACTCAGAGGAAGAGTATTTGTGTATTTGACCAGGGGTTGTGGCCCCGAGCCCCGGTCTGCCGCGGACGGGCGCAGACGGGCTTGACTTATGCGCGACTTCGGCGCGCATTCGTCGCGCCCGCTGCGCTCGTCCGCTGCGCTCCTGTATACACATTGGTTATAAAGCCTGCCTCCCGGGAGGACTAGACCGCTAGATCCGGTCCAGCCCCACCTAAGATGGCGGCTCGCCTCACCCTCCACACAAAAGGCACAAGCCGCGATGGACCAGGGCGGGTATCAAATATGCAATCACTACAGTCGGTAAGTAAAGTAAAGTAAAATATCACTACAGTTAAAAAATGAGCATAAAAAGATTTTCGAGCGCTGGCGCCTAAATCGCGCCAGAGCTGCTGCAATATCTTCCAGTGACAGCGTTATTACCACGAGTGATTTCAGGGTTCCCAGAGTGCTAGGTAGCTGCCACCAACCAAGCGTTCTCAGTAGGTTCTGAAACAGGAAGTGTTTTAAAGCCTGCCTCCCGGGAGGACTAGACCGCTAGATCCGGTCCAGCCCCACCTAAGATGGCGTCTCGCCTCACCCTCCACACAAACGGCACAAGCCGCGATGGACCAGGGCGGGTATCAAATATGCAATCACTACAGTTGGTAAGTAAAGTAAAGTAAAATATCACTACAGTTAAAAAATGAGCATAAAAAGATTTTCGAGCGCTGGCGCCTAAATCGCGCCAGAGCTGCTGCAATATCTTCCAGTGACAGCGTTATTACCACGAGTGATTTCAGGGTTCCCAGAGTGCTAGGTAGCTGCCACCAACCAAGCGTTCTCGGTAGGTTCTGAAACAGGAAGTGTTTTAAAGCCTGCCTCCCGGGAGGACTAGACCGCTAGATCCGGTCCAGCCCCACCTAAGATGGCGGCTCGCCTCACCCTCCACACAAACGGCACAAGCCGCGATGGACCAGGGCGGGTATCAAATATGCAATCACTACAGTCGGTAAGTAAAGTAAAGTAAAATATCACTACAGTTAAAAAATGAGCATAAAAAGATTTTCGAGCGCTGGCGCCTAAATCGCGCCAGAGCTGCTGCAATATCTTCCAGTGACAGCGTTATTACCACGAGTGATTTCAGGGTTCCCAGAGTGCTAGGTAGCTGCCACCAACCAAGCGTTCTCGGTAGGTTCTGAAACAGGAAGTGTTTTAAAGCCTGCCTCCCGGGAGGACTAGACCGCTAGATCCGGTCCAGCCCCACCTAAGATGGCGGCTCGCCTCACCCTCCACACAAACGGCACAAGCCGCGATGGACCAGGGCGGGTATCAAATATGCAATCACTACAGTCGGTAAGTAAAGTAAAGTAAAATATCACTACAGTTAAAAAATGAGCATAAAAAGATTTTCGAGCGCTGGCGCCTAAATCGCGCCAGAGCTGCTGCAATATCTTCCAGTGACAGCGTTATTACCACGAGTGATTTCAGGGTTCCCAGAGTGCTAGGTAGCTGCCACCAACCAAGCGTTCTCAGTGAGTCAATGAGTCAGTCATTGATGAATCTGTGTGCTAAGTAACACCCCCACCAAATCATACAGACATATATACTGATACTAAAAAAAACATCTAATAAGCCATAGAAACACACATGTAGCTACTCACCAACCCATGCATCCACTTATATACAAAGTGAAACACTGATACAAACATTTAAATATTGAAACAATACTCGCTAATATATGTATTCACTATGATACACTTAATAAGCCAGTTAACCAATCAATTTTTTTTCCATTAAGACACTTATTGAAACATTTATTCTTCCATCGACCTTTACATATACATATATAAAACATGTTTATTTTTCAGAAAGACACACATTCACTGGATGGTGTCATCAGTGATGTCATGAGTGATGTCACTGACCATGTCATCAGCAGTGCATTACACGCGCAAGTTATAGTGAGTCCAACTAACTATAACGTGGGAATTTCAATGGTTTTATGTCAGTAAAATTTCCAGGTAACTATAACTGGTGTGAAACCTATGGTTTTTTCAGTGAAAATATATATATATATATATATATATATATATATATATATATATATATATATATATATATATATATATATGTTCCAACAATCGCCTTCACGCTTCGATACGGGCACACGACCACGCCCCTCCCATCCGGGCTGTCTCCTTGTGCTGCTTATCATGAAAGGTTCCCATTCTTTGTCAAGTAAGCCGACACGTTTCGAGGCTATGGCGCCTCTTCTTCCTGGGCTCTTCTGGGACGGCACTAGAATACACCACCTGATTCGAATTACCACACTCTTTTATTAAGCAGTTGTAATTGCCTGCGTACCATACATTGCACTGCATTGTGGGACATTGAGTCTTGACAGGTGAGTACACATTCACTTTAAGTAAGTTCTGTGTCCATTCCATATTTGGCTGATTATTATCAAAATACCTTGAGTAGGTAGGGAGACTTTCATGGTAGCTTACATATATATGGTAGGAAAGTGCCTCTTTTTCCATGATTAGCTTCCAATTTTTGCCAGATGTAAATTCGAAATGTAAGTGCACTGGGACCCTGCTAACCAGGTTCCCAGTGCCAGATCTCTCTTCCTAAACATTGTACCATGATTGGCATAACTTCAGCTGCCCCTGTAAATCCCTAGTAAATCCTATCACTGGTACCTAGGGCATGGATATTGACTAGGGTCATCTGGGGCTGCAGCGCTGATCTTGCTACCCCAGGGTCCCCTCACCAAGGATAGGCACTCTGCCATTGCAGGTTGTGTGTCTTAATGCAAGAAAATCCAGAGAGTTGACATGGCACACATTCCTGTGTGCCATGCCACCCCTACACTGCATAGGATATTGGTAAGTCATACCTACTGCAGGACTTTAGGCCTAAGGCAGGGTGCACTACATCCTAAGTGTAGGTTTAGCAGCATGAGTAGATATGTCTCTGCAATGTCCAGTCCATTCTGTGATGTTTTAAGTCAACAGGGAAGCCATAAGGACTACATGGGCTGGATACTCGTCATAGACAAGTTTCCTACCTCCATGGCAGCTTCACTGATTTCTAAGATGTTTGGTACCAAATATCTTGTCTTAATAAATCCTCACTGATGCCAGTGCTGGATATGTTGATATATTCACATAAGAGATCATCTTAGAGGGTCCCCTGAAACTTAACCAAACACTAGTGGGGTCTCTGACCAGTTTTCAACAGCCTGCCACCACCAGACATATTTTTGATCTCATGGGGTGAGAGCCAATGCTCTCAGAGGACAGAAGCAATACTTGCATTTGGGCAGGGTGTTTCACACCTCCAGGACCGGATGGCCTTCGAGGGCGGCAAGCTTAAAAGTTAATTCCATCTTCGAAACCCAACCCAGGAAGCCCCAGAGAGTAGAGGAGGCCAAGACCCCTTTCCTGCTTCACTTTTGAAGGGACAAAAAACTGGAATTTTAGTTAGATGAGGAGGAGGGTCCCCCATCAGCCTGCACTACCCCTAGGGCGGGGCAGGTGAAGTGAACCCCAATCCTTAAATTCCACCATATTGAGATGGTGAGAAAACCTACAATCAGGGCTGCTAGTGGCTCTTTACACAGGAAGTGGTCACAAGAGGGTGTAGACACCCTAAAGGTAGAGAGAAACCATTGGCTATTACCGGGCTCTCATTGTAACACCTCTAAATTCAGATTTTAGGCAGCTCATCAAGACTTGAACCTTAGATACATTGTATTAAAGAAAACCAGGACAAAAGAAGACCTGCTACATGAGAACAGAAGCCCTGCTGTAGAGAGTAAAGCTGCAAGAAGGACACAGCAATTGCTGCAGCTGTGTCGTGCTGGAACCTGCACGGAATCCATGACCCCCAAAGCACCTTCAGCTTTTGATAAATCACAAAGAAGCTCCCTTAGAGTGAAGTTATCACACCTTGCACACTGTAGACACCGATCCTATGGATTCCAGTTTGTCGACTTGCTGCTCCCTAATGACCTTGATATAGCACCAATGCAAGATGTGGTGCAACAGCTTCGGGTGGTCAGATCTGCCTCTCCACCATGTTTAGAGGTACCATGGTCTACCAGAGCTGTTGTATTCTAATACCCAAGGAACCAAACCCCCAATCGTAAAAACCAAGAAGAAGGGTCCACACCGGACATCCACAGCAGCAGAAGAAAGCACCCATTGAGGGATGTCACAATACCCGAGACCCTCTTCCTGAGTGGCTCAGCCGTCCTGTGATCGCCTCCCCAAGCTGCCTGCACTCAACCGCAAGGTCCCTGAAGATGCATGATGCCCAGCTGACCGGTTCGCTTATCACTCACCCCCACTGACTCTAGCACTGACTAACCAGCTCTGTACCTATGGTCCCCAAGTTCTTGTGACCTCCTCCCTCCAAGGAGACTCACTGGACGTAACTCTAAGTCCACCTGTGCAGTTTATTTCATGTGCCCCCCCCCTCTTCTTTGGGTACCAGTGTTCAAGACCCACAGCACTCTGCTCCTGTCTCCATGCTACTGAACTTTTCCTGCTGCAACTTTGGACCTGGCCCTGACATTGACCTAAAACGAGAGTGAACTTCGTGAAAATATTGCCTGATTGTCTATGCAAGTTTCTACTTTCTTGCCATTGATTCCTATGATGTGTAATTGAGCACAAATGTGATATAGTTTAAAAACTCTTTAATCATAACTCGAAAAGTACTTACCTAAAAACTATGTTCTTGGTCTCTAAAAATATATAAAAATTGACTTTATTTGTACAAATTAGTCTTGTATTTATTCTTGAGTGTATGTCTCATTTATTGCCTCTGTCTGTGACAATAAATGCTAAGCACTATCATACTATTGACCGATCTTCATTAAAATTTCTAAAAAAGTGTCAAAGTGGGTTCTATTGCTATGGAAAGTTTGGGGCTGATCTGTGCAGTGGGGACCAAGATTTGGGGTGGGAAATATGGTTGCGTTTGTAATGTTAATTCCAATAGGAACATTTAGACCCATCTACAGCCTGAACTGCTGAACAGACCTACACTAAATTCAGCAGAGAGGTAGATACAGGTTCAAGGAAGTGCCTTTTGCTTAATTGGTGTCAATCTATTCAGTAGTTGTTGAGGAATGTAAGTTTAAAATTATAGTGATATCTTTGGCTGCAGATTTTTCACTTTGGTTTTGCGTTGAATCTTGTATGCATGCACCAACGGGAATGCTCTGATTGGCTGGACGCAACCTGAACACAAAGTTGCAACCGCCATTTTATTTCTCAGGAATGGTTCTAGGGCTTTCTGAAAAAGCTAACATAAGGGGTCACAGTAGAGGTACGCTGTCCCCATGTATGCGATATGAGGGTGTTAGTAACACAAACTATCTGTCCAAAATTTATTTTTTTGATTGCATGCAATAATCACAATGACACCATGACTGCCCACATAGCCCACCATGTACCATCACGGTGACATCACCACTATCAACGCTGTTGCAAATATTTGTGAAAATATAAAAAAGATATCAATGAACCATTAATACACATTGGTATAGAAATATTGAAATTTTTATAAATCTATATAGTTAATTGTATGATGAGTTATCTACGAAAAAACAAAAGCAAACATTCAACGGCCAACAACACCTCCAAAGATTATAACGATATAATTAATTCTACCATCACGGTTAGAATTAATTATATAGTTATAATCTTTGGAGGTGTTGTTGGCCGTTGAATGTTTGCATTTGTTTTTCATTTTTGCGATGTGTCTGCGGGGATCGCGATTAACGACGTAATTGCGGTCTGCGGAGACACAGCAGAAATGGAAAATTGGTTTTAGGGATAGTTGTTCTTGAAATACACTAGAAAAACATAGAGTTTGAAGTCTGCAGTAAAAACCAAGGGGGCCAAATGTACAACCATGTTATTTAGAGGCTTGCATATTGCGCTCAATTGCGAGTCACAATTTGTGAGTCACTAAATGCCATGTACAACAGTGTCTGAAACACTGTTAGTGATTCCTAATGGGGCCGCAAGTTGCATGCCTCATGCATATTAATGAGACACTCACAATTTGTGATCCCATTAGGAATCGCTGGCCTTTTGAATAGGGCGGTAAATTGCAAGTGTTTTGCAACCGCAATTACGGTCACAAAACATTCTTACATAAGCCTCTGATTCGCTATTAGTAAGGAACATCCTTTGAACGCCCTTCCTAATAGAAACTCGAAATTCCTATTTAGCGAGTCGCAAAAAAATTGCGACTAACTAAATAGGGATTGTACATGGCCCTATTTGATTTTGCATGTGCAAAAGGGTTGCAAAATAGGGTCGTACATCTGGCCCTTATGGGCACATGCATCATTATCATTTGCATTCGCAAACGGTGCAAATCGCAAATTTCGGCCGTTTGCGAATGCAATTGACAAAATTGGATGCATCATGTTTTTCACAATTTTAGAAATCGCAATCATGTTGCGATTTCTAAAATTGCGATTGCATTTAAGAAATCGCAATTTGCGATTTCTTAAATGCAATGCAAGAACATTTTAAATTTGCGGATTTGAAAATAGGGAGAGGTAAATTACCATGAAGCTGACCTTCATGGTAATTTGCGAAAACTTTCAAAAATGCACAAAAGTGCATTTTTGAAAGTGCATTTTTGAAAGTTTCTATTTACACACACACATGCCCTTGGGGCATGTGTGTGTGAAAAATGCACTTAAAGTTATATTTCAGGGGTGCACCCTTGAAATTGCATTCTCAATTTGCGATTCCCAAATTGCTAATCGCAAATTGAGAATGACTTCCCATTCATTTCTATGGGCCTCTAGGCCCATAGGAATCAATGGGAAGGGATTCCTTAATTGCGATTCACAAATTGTGAATCGCAATTAAGGAATTTTAAGAAATCGCTAAAAAAATTGCGATTTCTTGGTGCATAACCATTTGCAATTTCTTAATTGCGATTCCTTAATTTTTGCAATTAAGAAATCGCAAACGGCAACAATGATGCATGTGGCCGCTAGTGTGTAAAATACTGTAATATGTCTGCATGCATGTGTTTTCACTTTATGGTAACTGCGCAATCATCACGGCTAACGACGTCATTGCGATGTCCCAAATAACTGTGAAAAATACGACTGAAAGATGGTTTAGAAAGACACTTAATAGAAAAATATGAGTTTAAACATGCTTTAAAAGAAGTTTTTATATTGTAATATGTGTAGAGCAATGTTCAGAATGTATTTTTTTACATATTATTGTTAGATGTGTTGGTGGTCATTAAATATCTGCTTTTCTTTTGCATTTTTGCTACATGTCTGTGGAGATCACAATGTCATCATAAATATAAAAATGTAAAGAAAAAAAACCCAACACTTATTAATCCACTGAAGAAAATACAAGCTTATGAAAATGCCCCTTACAGAGCCGTTTTAGATAGAAAATACAATTTAAAAACATTAAAAATTCAATAAAAAAATCATAGGCTACATGGACATTATAGTTGGAAATTATAATTTGAAAAAACGTAGAAAATCACCGGAAAAAATGTTATAGCGAGGATTTAGCTTTTAAAAAACCTTAGAAATTCATTGAAAAAAACAAAGGTTACATCAATGGTATAGTTAGGCAAATATTTAACCCATACAAAACCAGAGAAATTCAGCAGTTATAGTTAGCTGAGCAAATTATAACTCATGCCCCTGCAATGCACTACTTATGACCTCACATAATATATCACTCATGACATGGTCAATGACACAGAATCTCTCACACATTCACGCACATCCCAATATAACCTTTCATTCACCCACTCCAACTTCCACAATACCATTCTCAAAACCACTGACACAATCATACTGATATGTACACACACACTCACTGATTCGTAGGCCTATACACACATCTACTCAGTCACCTATACAGCCACTCATATACCAACACACTCACTAATGCAGCCCCTGAGATATCCACTTGTACACTCATACAGCCACTCACACACTGTCAGTCACACACCTATTCACTCATCCATAGAGTCAATCACACAGCCACTTACATACCTATAAAGTTATACATTGACTAACTCACTTATTCATTCAGATACTAACACATACTCACTCAGCTATACAGTCTCTGAGAGAAGCACACACTCACTCATATAGCTACTCTCACAATCACTCACTTACACATTTGGTCACTTATATACTCCAACATTCACGTATACAGCCTTTCACATATGCAGTTACTCACCTATATTCCACTGACATATCCATTCACTCACTGATACGACCATAAGCACACTCGCTCACCCATACAGCCCCTCATAGATGCAGTCACAAAACCATACAGCCACTAACTCATCCACTCACTCATCCATGTAGGCAGTCACAATACACAGTCATAAATCCATACAGGTAGTCGGACAACCAATCAATAACCCATATAGCCACTCATGTACCTACTCACCAACACATACGACCACTTACACACCAACTGACAGACTAATACAGATATTCACAAAACCTAGTCACTCACTCATACATTCCCAGAGATACATAAAGTCACTCAATTTCACAGTCAGTCACACACACACTAAATCATCCATACAGGCACCTATACACCCACTGATTCATCAAGACACCTTGGTGTATATATTTATTTAACACTCATACACTTTTTAGAAATGCTCACAGTCACTGGATGATGTCATCAGTGATGGCATTTCAGATGTCTTTTATAAATAAATTGTACCTCAGCACTCTACTACTTTTCATTATCACCAATGGTGATTTGTTTTTGTTATTTATTTATTGAAAGACATCTGTTCCTGTCAAATATGTCTCGATTGAATTACGTTAAAAACAGCTCATACATGAGGGGACATCATAAATCCAATTTTCAAAATCAAAAGAAGAGAACATCTAGAAAGTAAATATTTGGTCTTATTTTGTATTTAATATTGTTTCATTTAACAATATTGTGTGATATTGAGTACAGTATTACTCTTCACGTTTGTGTCAATACGATTTTCAAGCGAACACAAACTATATACAATATTTCAGTGGTGATATTCATAACCAATAAAATATTCTTGCTGAAACTTTTTTGGGCTCTACAAAAAGAAAAGACATATTGACGGCCACGTTGGCGGTCTTGGTCCTAGGGCCCTCCCAGTCGTGATGGTCACTGAAACAGCCGATGACAGCCGACACGTGTTTAGTTACTTTAATCTGTCTCGTCTCATTTAAACTTCCTCCTTTTTTTGTCCTTAATGTATAACTCATCAGTATTGCATAATTTTTCTCAGTAGGTTCAGGCATGTTTACGTTTTTGATCTCCGATTCAAGTTGTACAATCACACACAACAGGTTCTTTCTTTTTCGTTCCGCATGGTGGATCAGTTAATCAAATCATTTTATATGAGGGAGTTAAAATTAGTTCCTCCAATTCTTGCAGGAGATCTGGGTCTAAGTCCTTAAAAGACCCAGATCTCCTGCAAGACCCTTAGGCCTCTTGTTTTTTTTTGGATGTCCAGGTATCTTTTTAAAGTGGTGGCGTCCCACCACCTGGACAGTTCCTGTTTTTTAAGACGTTCCAATTTGTTAAGCTTCTGCTTTAGGCCTTCCTGTTCACTACATTTTTTGTTGTGCAGATGGTTTGCTGGTTACTCCAGTGAGCAAATCAGAGAAAATGTTGTCCCTTTCATCATCGTATGTAGCCATATTGAGCTTCAACAAGGATTCCCAATTGAGATATATTTAGACAAAAGGGATTAGTGTGAGAAATTGATGTAGGCTTGCAATGCAAAGAACTAGGTGCTGACTACCACATGAACTTAACAATCTCTAAGGTAGGTAGTGGTGGTCTGAGAAAGTCGCACATCCAGTTCTATGTAACAGTACAAAATTGTATAAATTTTGATACAAGAAAGATGCAGCATGTCTTCTTTGGTTTCGCAACATAATCTGCATGATGTGGTTGTGAATGTGCATTTCCAGGGGCGCATGTGTGGTTTGACCGGTAAAATCCCCATCCTCAGTGCCAAGAAGCCATCCTTTAATGATCCAGAAAAGCTAGTACTGAGATACGATTGTTACGTGCGTTTTGAGTAGCTTTGTATCACGAACCAACTGTGGGCCCTCTTGTTTAATCATTCTTTATCATTTTCAGTGGAGACAAGGTTGGTCAGCTTATTTACCAGATCTTTGACATTTTTAAAAGGAAGTCCTGACTCCCAGATGTTCTCCATGGCCAACTTGCTAATCCCAGATTGGAGGTAGGCCTTTGCGTGGGAGCCTTTTTTAAAATATTTCCTTCCATAGGAATGAGTTCAGCGATCCCGCCTCGGCGCTCTTTATTTTATACCAGCTTTTTACATACACGGCCTTCCTGCCTATTGCCTTGTTTGCTATTCCAAATTCGAGTCTTAATTGGGCTGGGGAGGTGTATTTTGGAAGCTTGAAGATTATTCGTAGGGCTTTGGTGACCGTCTTATTCAGAGTTTCTTCATCCATCCCTCGCATGGCCTTGCTGCCATATCTTATCGTTGATAGTAACTTTGCTTGGAGTACCTCGAGCAGAGGTAGCAGGTTTGGTCCTGTTATTTTGCTTTTAAGATTTTTCAGGGTGATTGCTAGGAGGGTCCCTCGTCTCTGAATTGCCTCTTTTTTTGGTCGTACGACCCATTCTTGTCAAAGATGATTCCTAAATATTTGTAATCTTTGACGACTTCAAGTTCTCTCTCGACCAGTAGCCATTTCCGTCGTTTTTTTGGATTGTGGTGGTTTAGAACCATTATTTTTGACTTTTCTAGGTTTATTTCTAACCCGTTTTTAAGGCAAAGTTGTTCGTGGTGTCAAGCAGGTGCTGTAAGCCGACTGGAGTTTGGCTGATTAATATAAAATCGTTGGCGTACAATAAGTTTGAAAGAGGTAGGCCTCCCATATTTGGTGCATGATGGTTTACAATTGTCAAGGTCAATTGAAAGATCACCCACAAAAAGAATAAATAGGGTGGGAGCCAGAATGCAGCCCTGTTTTAAGCCTCTGGTGGTTGGAATCCGCCTCGACAGGACAGTACCGCTCCCCAGTTTGATTTGGACCCATGTCTCGGAATGTAGTACGATGAGTTGGTTCAAGAGGGCGGAGGTATTTCCTATCGAGCTAGCTTTGACCATAGTTTTCCTCGATCTACGCTGTAATTGATAAAGCAAACAAATAATGGTTTTCTTGTTGCTTTTGAGGAGTTGGCTAAAAGTGAAAGAGCCAGGATATTTGTAGTGGTTTGTCAGGTTTTCCTGGAACCCTGTTTCGTTAATTGGGATTAAAGATTTTTCCGCTGCCCATTCCTGGAGTTCGGCCAGGATGAGGCCGGCGTAATACTTTGCCTCAATGTCGATAAGAGCGATGAGGCAAAGTCATTTTTGGGTCGCTCTTGCAGCCCTTTTTATGGATAGGGGAGATGATAGAGCCTTTCCAGGATTCTGGAATTGTTCCGGTTGCAGTGATGTTATCAAAGAGTGGTAGTAGTGCAATTGACCATTATTTTCGGTCTTGTTTGTATAACATTGGTGGTAGCTCGTTGGGCCCAGGTGCACCCTCTTGGTGGCTTTTCTGGATTCTGCCCTCAATTGTTTTTAAAGAGGAGCTTGCTGGTAGATTATTCCTGTTAAAGGGATGCGGAGGTAATGCGACATGAAAATGAGCTGGGTTTTACAAATTACTTTGGGGGACTGCGTTAAAGTAAATTTGCAAGTGGTTTGTCCACACATCCTCCGTTATATGAGAGTTGATCCTGGGTTCCTTTTGCCTGCTTTGCTTGTTGTGCCCAGATACCTCTCACAATCGTACCTGCTGCTGGCTTTAGACAATCCCGCTGAATGCCTTGCTGCGAGAGCCCGCTGCACGCCTCCCGCTGCCACACTCTAATTACATCACTGAGTGGCCACCGAGTGGAGGGGGGCCCCCTGCTGCGAGGAGACTACATCCTCCATCAGCCTTTGCGGTCGGAGCCGCACCTGGGATCATCGCGCCAAGCGGCGAATAAATTACGGCATTATCTCCTGCATCCCGCGACTGCGCGCAGGACCAGCCGGGCTAAGCCAGGGCAAAGGGCGGGCCCTCTGTGGCCCTCCGAGGCCTGAGGAGTCTGGGCTGGGCCATACCCTTACCATCACTTACCAGGCCCTATTGGACTATCGGACTATGAAAACAAAGGTAGTGTGATATCTATCGCCACCTCCCGCTGATATATTCCTACATTCTGTGCATTGTTGTTGTTGTTTTGGTCGTGTAGACTCAGACTCCTGCTGGCTATTTGCTGTAGCATAGACTAATGACCAAATAAGACAGTAACAATCCCGCTGCTGGAGCCATTGCGGGATTGTGGAACTGGTGACTGCTTTGCGGACGCGGCTGTGGGGGACTGCGAGGACCAGCATTCCTTGCTGCTGACACTAGCTGGTCCTCTTCCCCTAATCAGCCCGCCTACCTGCCCTATTTTATCAGGCCCCTCTCACGCACCGCGGGACACGAGGTCGTACGAGGCCGGGCTCATTCTGTTTCGTTTCCCTTGGTATGATCCCTGCCTTGTGCTTTGTATTCTTAGGTTTGGATTATCCTATCTTCTCAAGTGCAAGGCACTATGGTTCTTCGCTCAGGGAAGGGAAGGAAGGTAACCTTTTCGACTGCTGGTGGTGTAGTAACGGGTACTATGGACCAATTTCTTAAGCGGGCTACGGACATCCTGGAAAAGGTAAGAGCCCTGACAGAAAAAACACTGTCTTTAGATCTTGTGACAGGAAAACGCTCATCCCTGGGTCATATTGGGGTAGCTGCTTCACCTGATCCAGGATTACTAGATCTAACAGCTGCCCAACGTCCTATGTCAAATTCCATGTTGTTAGAGTCAGATACTGTAGAGGCTACCCTAACTTCCACTCGAATTAGTACAGCTTTTAGTGAAACCCCTGAGTCACTGTCTTTGCAAGGTATCTCCATAACCTCTCCCTTACCGCCTACCCCACCCTTACCACTTAGTCCCCTAGTAAAAATACTTAGACCGGTCCTAAGGGGGAAAAGCAAACCCAGCCCGAAAAAGATAATAAACAATAATAATAGTAAGAGGAAAAGAGGGGGCGGTGCCCAGAAGGGGAGACTGGCTAAAATACCTAAACTAGCTCACCCAATCGGGAGCCCCCAGCCTTCTAGTTTACAGATCGGGCCCCCTGGTGACATCCACCCTTTTGAACACAGCACACATGATGAGCTACTGGGGAAAATAGAAAGTTTAATGAAATCTCTAATATTGCCCCTCTTTGAACGAACAAAAATGATTAACAGCAAATTGGACCAGCTAGAAAAGCTGGTAAAAGATAATGCTAACACACTGGGCAAGCGAGTCTCTGTCAGGGAGCCTGCCAAGGCACCTGTTACTGCTAGTCTGCCACATAGATATTGCGGTGCCGAACGGGTAATTATTAAGAAGCCTGTAAGTAAAACTGTAGACACCCCTAATGTTGACCCCAGTACACTCAGGGAGGTATCATACCTGCTGCTACTAACAAGCCCGCAAGTAAACCGTCTACCGGACCACCAGCGGCAGCCTAGGCTACCCATAAGGAGCCTGATGTCTCACCCAAAGAAAAGGGGGAATTAGCTTATAGTAAGAGGGGAAGACTATTAACACCAGAGCTACCCCTGGAAGCAAGCCCTTTAGTGGTTATTCTAGCTGGCGTTACAACTTTGAGGGAGCATGCACAGGAACCTTTTGCCTCGCTTAAAAATAAAGTGGTTAATTGGCTCAATCTGAATAGACCGTTGCCTCCCCAAATTACTAGTGAGATCATAATGGTAAGGAGAACACACCGGATAGGTAGAACGGCAAAAAGAATAAAAGGTGACTGCATTGTGGTTACCTTTAGAGACCCTAGTACTGTTTCTCATATTTGTGCCTGGCCTAGCCAAGGGTTGGATGGAGTTATCCAGACTCTCCCTTTAACCTTTTTTTATCCGCCACCCTATGCAGGGGCAACCATGAGGAGGTTAATCAATGGACAAGGGTTGAAAGGAGGGGAGCGAATAGTGGGACCTGAAGTAGACCGGATTCTATATACATTCTGGACAGGTTCCTTAGCTACAATCGTTTTAACTGTCTTGAGGCGGTAGATTGACTGCGGTCATCGAGATAGGGTTTCACCAGGATCAGGAAGGGGAGGTAAGGGCCAATCTAGAACAGTTAGAGCCATTAAGTCAAGTAGAGCTTAACTTTATGGAGGTTTGTGACCTAAAAGGTAGCGTAGTCTCAGGTATTCAGAAGGGTGTGGATAAGGGTGAGATATGTGGTCAACTGAGTCTTCCTGTGACAGGGAGAGGTAGCTTGAACCCCAACCCAGTACACCCGGGGGCTAGAGATGCTGTATCCAGGGAAATTAATATCATCCCCGAATTGGAACAAGCAAAAGGTCAGAGGGGGTATAAATTTGTCTGTTGGAATATCGCAGGCAGGAACAGCAAAATAGGGTCTTTGGGATGGAGAGATATTGTGGATAGATATGACATCCTTTGCCTCCAAGAGACATGGTGTGTGGAAGACATAGGTTTTGAGGGATTTGTCTTGTTTAACCTACCAGCCCAAGGATCGACCATGGGCAGAGCCAGAGGCGGTCTCCTGATACTGCTTTCTATTAACCTCCCAGTGCAAGTTATTTTATACAAGAAGGTTGGATGTCACTCCCAACTGTAACGGCTGTTTGTACGGAGTCATTACGGAAGCTAAAGAAGGCCCTATCTAGCAGGCCCAGAGATAGGGTGAATATTAAAAATCTTAGGGTTGCTTATAAAGGGCAGATAAAGCGCAGGAAGTATGAACTGCAGGAGGAAGCATGGGATAAACTGACCAGCGTTGTTGAACTCTCTGACAGTAAACTTTTCTGGGATACTGTTAACTGTCCATTCCTTAAGAGCGATAATACGCCAGTCCTCACTGCTCAAGTTAGTGAGGAATGCTGGGTCTCACACTTCACAAGCATTTTTGAACCGGAAGGGGTGGGCGATTCAGTGACCATGGCGGCCAATCAATGGCCAACTATACCACTAGGCATTACTGTTCTAGAGGTAGATCTTGCCATCAGACGTAGTAAGGGTGGGAAAGCCCCAGGCCGTGATGGGGTGCCCATCAACCTGTATAAGGCCGACATAAAATTTTGGGGCCCACGTCCTAACAAGGGTTTTTAATGCGGCAGTTGTGGAAAGCACCCCATATACTTGGGGTGAATCCATAATTATTCCAATATATAAAAAGGGTGATAGGTCGGATGCGAAGAACTACCGACCTATCTCCCTTTTAGACTCATCACTTAAAACAATGAGCCGAGTACTGCTGTCCAGGTTAGAGGAATAATTAAACAACAGGGGGTGATGAAGGACAGAGTTTCTGAATTAAGCAGAATACTCTCACCCAGTCAAGAGATCAGGGCTTAATCCAACACCGTTTTTTAGCTCACTATCCAGCTCAGAACCTGGCTATATGCAAATTAGTCTGTCCCTGGCCCAGTGCATCATGGGAACAGGGCAAACCAAACTACCAAGCCAATTCTTTCACTGGGAAGGAAACTAGCTACCGGGGACCGGTTTCTGGCATTTCAGCCCAGGTTAGCGGAATGGCGGAAGCTGGTGGCATCCTTGCGTGGTCCCAATTTGGGTTCCGTAAAGGTTTGGGAATAATAGAACAGTGTATAAATTTAGACCTCCTAATAGGAAAGTATACACGTGCTAAGCAGGGTTCGTTGTTTCTTTGCTTCGCGGATCTTAGTAGCGCGTTTGACCTCGTTGACCATGCTTTGCTATGGTCAACCCTATTAGAGCAAGGTGCTCCTGCCGGGATTATTTATTTCTTAGCTAGATTATACTCTAAATTATCTGCCAGCATAAGATATAGTCAAGGGGGAGAATGTACGGATAGCATCAGAGTTAACCTGGGCATAAGACAAGGGTGCGTTCTTGCGCCACTTCTTTTCTCCGTCTTTATCAACGCAATTGATACTGAACTTAAGCAGGTCAATTCTGATTCCCCACAAGTAGATGGTCTGGCTATTCCCGTTTTGCTTCATGCCGACGATTCGGTGCTTTTATCAAGAACCCCTTGTGGCTTGCAGAGGTTAATGGACAAGTTTGCAAGATTCATCAAGGGTAGGAAGTTAAAAATTAATAATACTAAAACTTTTATTATGCAGTGTGGGAAGAAAATGAGGAAGCTGAAGCCATTTTACATAGAGGATAAGAAAATAGATATCGTATAAAATTCTGCTATTTAGGCATTACGTTTAGCAGTAATGGTATGTGGTCTCAAGAGATAATTAATGTTAAAGCCAAAATGTCTAAAAGTGCCCATGGAATTTTTAAATTTGCGACCAAGCTTGGGGACCGTCGTATCCATGATATGCTGCACATCTACCGTTGCAGAAGTGTTTCAATCGCATTATATGGATTCGGTGTATGTGGGTATAGTCGCCATGTGGATCTACAAGTGGAAGAGAATTGTTTTATTAAAAAATTGTTATGCCTACCCAAATCAGCCTCAACCGAGATAACACACCAGGAATTGGGGTTGGAGTATCTATCTGAGTTAATTACCCTAAGGCCCCTGATGGTGTGGAGAGCAATCTGGCTGAAGGAAGAAACTGGTTTCACCAGGAGTATTGTTAGTGATTGCCTTCGCCTAGATAAATGCTCACAGATCCCATGGATTCATTATGTTGTGGAAACAGCCAAAGATGTATTTAATCTAGATGTTCAGGCTGACCCCAACAGATTATCCGATATCCCCAAGATAGAGTTAAAGTGTCGCTATTTGAGTAAGAAAGCACAATTAAGGAGAAATGTAAATATGCTGCTAATTACGCCACAATTGTATTATTCCAATGAGGTTACACCTGGCTTTCAAAATTATTTGAGGATAGTTACTAGACCATCCCACCGGTTTGTCCTCACCAGATTACGATTAGGAATCGTTCACCATTTGGTGGCGTTTCCCCGTATGAAAAATCACCCTTCCGTACCCTGCCCTTGTGAAAAGGTTACAAAACAGAGCATGGTACATTTTCTATTTATTTGTGATCTTTATTTGTACCTTCACACTGCTTATTTGAAACCTTTATTTAAAAAAAGGCTGTTACAATGATGAAATCAGCTAGGAGCCTATTGTTCTCCCTGGAGGATCCCGATATCTGTTTTTTTTACAGCTATATTTATTTTGAAATCAATGTCCACCAGGAAAAGTATGTTCTTTTAATTTTCTAAGCTGTTTCTTAATTATCACGAGCTGCATCATATTTATATTTTTATTAATGTCTTTTAACTGGTATTTGTTGTGATATTGGAAAAAGAGTGTATCAGGATGGATGTATATTGTATATATTATGTATGCTTTTTTGTTTGTTCTTTGAAATAATCGAATAAAGCTTTTGAAACTAAACGATCCTGGGTGCCAATGGATTCTCAATGCTCTTGACCGTTAGCCAGAATCTTGCACTATTGTTCATTTTTGCGTCGTGCAGTAGTTTGGCCCAGAGTGTTTCCATGTGGTCCTTTTTTGAATGCCAATTAATTTTCTTTTTCCTTGTTCGGAGTTTTCTTAGTGCTTCTACGGTGCTGGCAGTTGCGCTGTTTTGGCGAAGGGAGCGGATTGCTCTGTTTATGTCACCCCTTAGTTGTCTTAGTTCAGCATGCTGGCTAGATGACAGATGGGTGCACTGGCTTGTTCCCTAACGGAAGTTTTGTTTTGGCTGGTGCTCTTTCTGTACTGGCTGGGTGGCGGCCAGAGGGGCTATTTTGCCCAGAGCTTTAGGGAAGATTTCCCAGGCATGGACAGTGCTTCCTTCGATTAATTTGATTTCTTCCCACAGTGTTTTTGCCACGATTGATAGCTTTTCTGGTTCACGTATTTTGCATCAAATTCTCTTGAATTGATATCCCGTCGTTGGATAGGGAGTCTGGGTTTGCATATGTTAGAGCAGTACCCTGGATGCCAAGAGTGAGCTCTTGAGATTGATGATCGCTGTAGTCGCACACCCGATCCTGAAGTCTTTTACTAAGCCAAGAAGTGGGAGGTAAAGAAAGGTTTAGTCGATTGCAATGTTAACTGAGTTTCTATGGAAAGTTGGAGATTGAGGTCTATCCCCTGGCGTGCGACCGTTTAGTGCTACCATCGATAGGCTTACCAATTCTCTATGCAAATCTTTCGAGATTTTTGTTGGTTTGCCCCACTTATAGTTGTCCTGAGAGATGATCCCCCATGCTTGGTGTTTGTCATCTTCTGGGTTGCAGTCGTCTGTTACCTCAGAAAGGAACATGTTGAGGTTACCTGTTAAACTGTAGCTTGAACCTTCGTCCACCGTCATTAGCTGTGTAAGTTCGACTATCATCTGTTTTCCGCCAGTCCGCTTGCACTGAGGGTGAATATAGGTGTTTACCAGAGTTATATAATGTTGGTTAATTTGGCCCTGCATTTCAAATTGGATTGCCATTATTTCAAGAGATGTAGTGTTTTTGCTCATAAGTTCTTTTCCTGCAGTTATGGCTTCAATTGAGGCGTAGACGGTTAGACCTCTTTTACGATGACCAAAGATTGATTGTCGAACTGCAGGGAGATGGTAAGTCTTATAGCCTTGGAGGTGAAAAGGGTCCTCCAGCCAGGTTTCCTGTCGGAGAACTAGGTCAAACTTTTGAAGGTATGACAATAATGGGGGGTCGTTGATTTTTGTCCCGAGGCCGTTGATGTTCCATGAGCAGAGTTTTAAATTCCTTTCCTTGTTTCCCCGTTCAAGGTTAGGTCATGCAGTATCAGTTCTTAGATTTATAGTTTTACATATCCAGTCGGTTGGGGGATGGGTTTCTTCTGGCCACCTTCCCCCCTCAGTTGGGGGGCTGAGTCCGTCTGGGCAGGTAACCGAGGTGCTGCGGGCTCCCTTGAGGACAGTGCTGGGTTGATTGCGTTCGATCCGGCTACTTGATGGCCTCTTGTTGGGAGCAAGTTGGAGTTGAAGCAGTGGGGTCGGGTACCCAACTGGTCGGTGCTGGTTAACTCGAATGCCCCGTGCTTCTAGCTGTAAATCTTGTATGATGATTCTTTCTGCTACCTCGGGTGATGCCCATTCGGTCTTAGTTGCCTCTTGGTCCGAGAGATGCTTAACGGTTTCAAATTCTACTGACAGTAGATCTTGGGTTTTAATCCCGGCCAGACTTCTGATTGCTTTTAGAATTTTAAGGATGTTGCCATGGTTTAAAATGTCCCTTTTACCTTTGGACTTGTATTCTGGGACAAACAGAATTGTTTGTGAAGTTGCTTGCAGACTCTGGTTTGCTGGATTGCTACTGCCTAGGCACTTGCGGCCTTGCTCTTCGGTTGACAGTTTCGTTTTGTTTTTTCCTGCTTTATTTTTATTGCCTTGGGTTCGCTCTCTGTGGTAAAGTTTATAGTCAGTATTGGGTAAGGGAGTTGTAATTGTTTCAGTTTTTGCTTCTAAATGTGTTTGTGCGATTGAGGTTTGATATTGATTGGTGTCACATACTGCAGGAAGGGTACCCGTTATCTGGTCGTCGCTTCCATGGGTGCAGGTCACTTTTTACTGATGATTTATTTGGTGTTGATTATGATCCTTTGGCCCGCTCTCTACTTCTGGGCATCTTGGTTCCTGGGTGCTGATTGAACCATTGTCCGGCTGTTTGGTTTTTGGTGAGCCGAATACCGTGAGCTCCTGCGGATGGCCATTTGGGGGTTTTGGTGCGATTTGGAAGTATAAATTTATAAGTGAGGTCTTGTTCCTCCTTTTACTCCTTTGTTTCCTTCGCTGCTTGGAGGATTGTCCTTTGTTCTGCTCAGCCTTGCCTTCTAAAGTTGTTTCTTTGTCCGTTTTTGGCTGGCTGGTGGTTGCTACTGTTAGTCCCAGATTCATGGCCTCGACACTCTCTAGGTATTTGGAGGGAGGCGAGTTGGGTGCTTGGCCAGCCTCTTGGAAGGTTTGGTCGGATGGGTGAGTTGCTTCATCCTTTATTGTTTCTCCTGGACCTTTACTGAGGCTAAGAGGGCTACAAGTGATGGGTGGATTGAGGTCTTCAGTGGCTGATTCTTGCGCCTCTTTATGTGTCCAGGTCTTGGGGCTGGTTTGGAGTTTGGATACTGGTCCTCTAATGCTGGTATAAGCACTGTTGCTGTCGGGGTTTAAAACTTGAGCCTATGGTTTTCAAGTCAGCGAGGAGATTACTCATCACTGTCAGAGCGTGACAATTTTTTCTACGATTACAGCTTGGTGGAAGTATGGTTACATCCGATTGGGCTCTTTCGATAAAGTTATTCATGTCTGAAAGTTTGCTGTCAATACTGGTTACGTGTAATGCCAGACAATTGAGGAGGGTAAGCTGGATGTCCATTTTTTCAGGGTGGTATTCCAGAGCTTTGGTGGAAAGTTGCATAGTGTTTAGGAGAGAGGAGAGAGGCCCATATTCCTGATTCACCTGGCTGGGTGTTTACGTCAGCCTGTTTGGAAGTAATTACCAATCCTTGAGGGGCTGCTTCTTTCGTCTCCTCGGATGTATATGTGGTGACAAGGTTTTCCCATTTTTCCTTTGTAAGGGAAGCGATGTTGATACCTACTAGAGATGTGCTATCCGGTTCGCTTTCCATGTTGGGCGTTGTATGTGGTTGCTTGAGTAAGGGTACTTCAGAATGGGGTTCCGCCAGAGTGGGCTTTGAGAGCTTGTGATTTGCGCTGTTTCTGATGGAGAAATAATTCTCTTTCGGCTCTGTCGGCTGAGTGAGGGAGATTACGTTCTTGTTGTTTTTATGTTCCTGATTGTGGTTATACTTATTGAGATCGATATTGCACTCAATGGGGTTGAAAAGGTAGGATTTCTGAGGTTGTAGAGGGGTAGCTCTCTTGTTGCCTTTGTGTCAGTTTTGTCTTTAGATGGAGGGGTTGTGAAGCCTGTCAAGTGGAATACATCTGACGCTGGGGGAGAAGGAACGGGGAGCCCCGTGACTGGAGGAAGGCTTGTAAACTGGCAATGTAGGTGATTTAAGGCTCTAGGGGGAACCCAGGTGGTTCCGTTGATAAGTCTGTTCAGTCTTCTTGAAGAGACTGAGGAACTGGTATAAACATGGTTTCGGCGGTTAGCAGGGACTGTTCTGAGGGACCCCCTGTGGTTTTTCCAGAGTTGATTAGGGAGAGTTCAGTAAATGCCAGTAGGCCCTTTGCATCTTTTGGAGTACCTGCGGTTGAATTGATTGGCGTGTTTAGAAGGTGGTGTCCTCTCTCCCCTGGTTCAGTTGGTAAGATAGGCAGGTCAATGTCTGGCAGGGCTAATGGGGCTGAGAGGTTTCCTGATGCGACATCTGATGGCTGAGGGTGTAACAGGGAGGGGAGATTCGATTGGTGATTAATGTTAAGGTGAAGTAATGCTCCTGCGTCTTTGATTAAGGAAAATTTGGAAAAGATTTTAGGTTGGAATATTTTTTCCCCCTGGAGCGCAGGTAGCATCCGAGTGGTCCTTTTTCCTGTCTCTCTTGAGCCTAGATCTGGGTCTAGGTCTACTAGCAGGATGTCTGGCGTTCCTGGGGTAGCGAGGGCCTTATCAGGGGCCTGATCCCATCCAGTCGGGGTGATCGAGGTTTGGGTGTTGTTCTCAGTCGGCTCGTTCGGAGCGTTATAGTTCTTGATTTTCTTTTTCCTGGTATTGGTCGTATTGGTGGCAGAAATTGTGTCTTGCCTCACTTTACCGGCCCTCATAGTCCGCCTGATGCCCTCCGTGATGGGTTAGACTGTGGTGGTGAATGGTATCGGGTGTTAGGTCCTTTGCTGCTTTTTCCTAATGGTTTTGTCCTGATAAGTTTCCTAGATGTTAGGTGTGTGTTTTCACGTTATGCCACTTTTGGGCGTTGTGCCTCCTCCTAGTTGGCTGTGGGATGTGGGTTCCTGTTTTTTTAGCGGTGAAGCTAGTGCAGGCAATGGTACCGTCAGTTTTGGGTTAATTTGGGTTAGGCATCGATGGCTGCTGTTGAGCCCGTTTAAGCAGTTAGGCACAGCTTTGAGTTTCTTTTGGGTTTCTTTTGTATTGCTTTATATTGCTTTGGCAGACTACATTAGGTCCTTCTTTCCCTTTTTGGGATTGAGCAGTCTTTGATTGCAGATAGTTGTTTGTGAGCGGTTGAGGATAGTTGAGGCTGCTACTGCCTGCCTGGCCTGCTTCACTGATTGCTGGTTGGCTGGTCTCTGTCTGGTGTCAGGTCTCCCTGCACCATACTCCCTTTTACCCTGCAGGTGAGTGGGGGTGCAGGTTGCGCGAGGGGAGGAGGGGCAGAATGCGGCAGATGGCTGAGTCCCACGCCGCCGCCGCCGCCTTGTTACGGCCATGCAGCTCAGGTGGGACACTCCTCACCCCTCTTCGTGGCCTCCCCTCACAGCTCCTCACCTCGGGGACTGATTTGGATGCGGGCCGTCGGCACGGCGGGACGTGGCTGCACCTGGCTGCTCCCGGCTCCGGCTTCGAGAGTTGCCGGTCGTGGCTCGTAACTGTGACTCGCGGCTCACCCCTTTTGCGGGTCTCCATCTCTCACGCCTCTGCCAGTCCCGCTGCTGCACTGGCTCTCAATACCCTCTCGGGGGAGAGGAAGGGGGGAAAAAAGACGAGTTGGGATAGGTAAGTAGGCAAAACGGAGAACTCCTCCGCACCCTGGCTTGGTCTCCCTCAGGCTCGGCTCTGCTCAACGACGCCAGCTATCGACAACACACAGGACTCAGCAATGTCATATGGAGGAGACAGACTTTATTCAATTGGAACGTCTTAAAAAACAGGAACTGTCCAGGAGCAGGGACGCCACAACTTTAAAAGATACCTAGACATCCAACAAATACCAAGAGTCTTAAGGGTCATATTATTTCCCTCTTTTGAGGACTTAGACTCAGATCTCCTGCAAGAATGGGAGGAACTAATTTTAAGTCCCTGATATAAAATGATATATTTACTGATCAGCCATGCGGGACGAAAAAGAAAGAACCTGTTGTGTGAGATTGCACAAGTTGAATCGGAGATCAAAAACTTAAACATGCCTGAACCTACTGAAAAAGATTATGCAATACTGAAAGAAGTCCTTACTGGTTATCAGTTATACATTAAGGACAAAAAAATGAGGAAGTTTAAACGAGACGAGACAGATTAAAGTAACGAAACACGTTTCGACTGCCATCAGCTGTTTCAGTGACCATCATGACTGGGAGGGCCCTAGGACCAGGACCCCCAACGTGGCCGTCAATATGTCTTTTCTTTTTGTAGTGCCCAAAAAAGTTTCAGCAAAAATGTTTTATTGGTTATGAATATCACCACTGAAATTTTGTATATAGTTTGTGTTCCCTTGAAAATCGTCTTGAGACAAATGTGAAGAGTAATACTGTACTCAATATCACGAAATAGTGTTAAGTTAAACAATATTAGATACAAAATAAGACCAAATATTCACTGTCTATATGTTCTCTTCTTTTGATTTTGAACTTTGCATTTATGATGTCACCTCAGGTATGAGCTGTTTTTTCTGTAATACAATTGAGACATATTTGACAGGAACAGATCTCTTACAATAAATAAATAACACGAACAAATCACCATTGGTGATAACGAAAAGTAGTAGAGTGCCGAGGTACAATTTATTCATAAAATACTCAATAGCATGTACCTAGTACCTGTTGATTCGACTTCCTTTGTAGAGGGATGACCTTGTTACCTTGACTGGCACCGTAATTTCTATATTTCTTGTATCAAACTGTATACAATTTTGTACTGTTAGATAGAACTAGATGTGCGACTTTCTCAGATCACCACAACCTATCTTAGAGATTGTTAAGTTCATGTGGTAGTCAGCACCTAGTTCTTTGTATTGCAAGCCTACATCAATTTCTCACACTAATCCCTTTTGTCTAAATATATCTCAATTGGGAATCCTTGTTGAAACTCAATATGGCTACATACAATGATGAAAGGGACAACATTTTCTCTGAGTTGCTCATTCGAGTATCCAGCAAACTATCTGCACAACATAAAAGTAGTGAACAGGAAGGTCTAAAGCAAAAGTTCTTAAAAATTGGAACGTCTTAAAAAACAGAAACTGTCCAGGTGGTGGGACGCCACCTCTTTAAAAAGATACCTGGACATCCGAAAAATACCAAGAGGCCTAAGGGTCATAATATTTCCCTCTTTTGAGGACTTAGACCCAGATCTCCTGCAAGAATGGGAGGAACTAATTTTAACTCCCTCATATAAAATGATGGATTTACTGATCCGCCATGCGGAACGAAAAAGAAAGAACCTGTTGTGTGAGATTGCACAACTTGAATCGGAGATCAAAAACGTAAACATGGCTGAACCTACTGAAAAAAATTATGCAATACTGAAAGAAGCCCTTACTGGTTATCAGTTATACATTAAGGACAAAAAAATGAGACAGAATAAAGTAACAAAACACGTGTCGGCTGTCATTGGCTGTTTCAGTGACCATCATGACTGGGAGGGCCCTAGGACCAGGACCCCCAACGTGGCCGTCAATATGTCTTTTCTTTTTGTAGTGGCCAAAAAAGTTTCAGCAAAAATGTTTTATTGGTTATTAATATCCCACTGAAATTTTGTGTATAGGTGTGTTCCCTTGAAAATCATATTGACAAAAATGTGAAGAGTAATACTGTACTCAATATCACGAAATATTGTTAAGTGAAACAATATTAAATACAAAATAAGACCAAATATTCACTTTCTAGATATTCTCTTCTTTTGATTTTGAACTTTGCATTTATGATGTCCCCTCAGGTATGAGCTGTTTTTTCTGTAATACAATTGAGACATATTTGACAGGAACAATCTCTTACAATAAATAAATAACACAGACAAATTACCATTGGTGATATTGAAAAGTAGTAGAGTGCCGAGGTAAAATGTATTTATAAAATACTCAATAGCAGGTACCTAGTACCTGTTGATTTGACATCCTTGGTAGTAGGATAACCTTTTTACCTTGACTGGCTTGGTAATTTCTATCAAAATTTCTTGCATCAAAATGTATACAGTTTTGTACTGTTATATAGAACTGGATGTGCGACTTTATCAGACCACCACTACCTATCTTAGAGATTGTTAATTTCAGATGTCATCAGAGATGTCATCAGTAATGTCACTGACCATGTCAAGAGTGATGTAATATGTGAGTGCATTGCGGGGGTGCAAGTTATAGTTAGCTCAATATAGTCCGATGATTTCCTATGTCATATACTAATTGAACATCAATAGCAGTGCTAAAGTGGCCTGCTCTCTTCTTCTTTTGATATATATATTTATATATATATATATATATATATATATATATATATATATATATATATATATATATATATATATATATTCACTGAAAAAACCATAGGTTTCACACCAGTTATAGTTAGCTGGAAATTTTACTGACATAAAACCATTGAAATTCCCACGTTATAGTTAGTTGGACTCACTATAACCTGCGCGCCATCACTGATGACACCATCCTTGTGACAGAGTGAGAGACCTCCTTTCAGTGTCATGTAAGCCTTGAAACACATATTCAAAAATAGTATTTAACATTTTCTAAAAAATGGAGATACCATACCAGTTACAACAAACAATTCAGTAATTCCACCATCTATATACACATCCACTCATTCACCAACAGTTCTATATAGTCACTCATACATATACTCACTCATTATATGTAGTGATACACCTATACATCCTGTTACACTTCGACAGTCAGCCAAAAGTTACTCACACACATATTCACACATGCAAAAAAACTATTGAACATCCATTTATTTGCATATACAGCAATACACACACTACCACTTTACTTCTAAGAATACTTACACATACTTACTCTCTTAAACAATCACTTATATAAACACATATTTATTTAAACAGGAACTCTTATAATCTCTCACTCTCACATATACTTACTTTTATAAATCAATACTCACATATACGTTTTCTGAGTTTTCTGAGTGCAACAGGGAGGGAGCGGGGCCTAAACGCAATGCCAGCTTTTTAAAAAAAACACAAATCACAAAGGGGCTGTGTGGCCCCCCTCCTTTTACATTAATTGTGGCCCTGGGGACCCCACACCCCAGGGCTTGCTCTTTTTTTTCTTTATAAAAAAAACAGTAAGGGAGCCACGCGGCCCCCCTCCCGAGGCCAATTTCGGCCCTGGAGACCCCATCCCCAGGGCATGGCCATCCTTTTTTATTTATTTTTTATTTTATTTTTTAGGGGAGGGGGATGCATGCCCCCATACCGGGCAACTTCTGTCCCTGGGGTCACCATCCCTGGGGCTGGCCCTATCAGTTGGGGACCATGGGGGGACCCCAAATCCCCCACGGTCCCACGGACTCCCCGCCTCCTGCGGGAGCCGGCATTGCTTTTCTGCAAGGGGAGCTGCTGACATGCAGCTTACCTTATGGAAAAGCAATTGTGCTTTGCTTCATTGAAGCGAGAGAAGGTTTCCCTGCTCTCACTTCAATGAAGCAAAGCAGAGTTTGCAATGACAGGGCGGAAGCCACATGGCTCCCGCCCTGTCATTGCAAACAGCAGTATCCCAGGGTGGGCACCCCGGGACACTGCAGGAGCCGGCTCTTGGTGGTGGCGGTCCTCAGAAGCATTGAGAGCTCCAGGAGGAGGGGCAGGCAGTCCCCCTCCCATCATTTTAGAGCCTCAGGGAGGTGGTGGTCCCCTGGGCAGGGGGTCTGCTACAGACCTCCATATCTGAACATTAAGTGCCCCAGGGGGTGGGGGGTCTTGGAGGCCCCCACACAATAAAAAAGAAGCCCCAGGGGTGGTGGTCCCCTGGGCAGCAGGGGGGCCATGTGCCCCCCATGAATAATTTATTAAAGCCCCAGGGGTGACAGTCTCTGGGGCAGCAGGAGTCATTGGATGACCCCACACATTAAAAAAGAAGCCACAGGGTGTGGTGGTTCAGGGGCTGCTGGAGGTCCGAGTGCCCTCCCGCGCATAATTTGAAGCATGTCCCAAGGAGTGACAGTCCACCAGGCCGGGGGGGCCCCGGCAGGCCCCCGCATACATTTCTTACAATGCCCCCGGGATCTGGACCACCCGGGGGCCTTATTTAAATGAAGCGCTGGGTCCCGTGCTTCATTTTTTTGTTCGCCTGGATTCAAGCACCCAGCTTGAATTCTGACAATTTTTTATTTTTTTATTCTTTTATTGGCTCTGGGTCCTTGCGGGACCTCCTGAACAGGCCTAGGGGGTCAGGGTGTTTCGACCCTGCCCCTTTTCTTGTTTTTCACCTTTCTTTTACTGTTTCCTTGTGACTTTGTTCTACCAAGTCAAAAGATGGCTGCCAGCACTTCCTGGTTTGGAGTATTGACAGCCAATTAGAATAAAGCTCGTGGTCGGGAGGGTTCAAGAATCCATTGCTGCCCTAGATATCAAAACTTTTATTTTTTTAATTTCTCAGCAAGTACTGAACGGATTTACATCATTTAAAAGAAAGGTTGCTTTCTGAAGCAAGCACTACATTTTTGACAAATTTGGGGTAATTCCATTCAGTAGTTTCGGCTGTAGCCTTGCCTAAAAGATCCTATGGGAAATTGATTTTTTGACTCTTATTTTTTGAATTTCTCAGCAACTACTGAATGGATTTACACCATTTAAAAGCAAAGGTCGCTTTCTGTACCATGTTCTAAATGTTTTGCCAAATTTGGGGTAATTCCATTTAGCAGTACGGGCTGTAGCCCGTCATAACATTTCTTATGGAAATAAACATGCGGGAAAACAGGTTTTGGGATCCCCTTTTTTCTCAGCCCCTGCTTGATGAATCACACCCAAACTTTTCAGGAGAGGAGCTGACCTGGAAAGACTTATCTTAGGAGGATTTCGTGAATATTTGTCAAACAATGCCAAAGTTATTAGCAAATCAAAACATGCTTTTCCAATGGAAACTAGGCTCTAGCTATAACTACCTACTGGTGACCGACAGTAGGTAATATATATATATATATAAATATATATATATATATATTCACTGAAAAAACCATAGGTTTAACACCAGTTATAGTTAGCTGGAAATTTTACTGATATAAAACCATTGAAATTCCCACGTTATAGTTAGTCGGACTCACTATAACTTGCGCGTGCAATGCACTGCTGATGACGTCACATATTACATCACTCATGACATGGTCAGTGACATCACTGATGACACCATCCTTGTGACATAGTGACAGACCTCCTTTCACTGTAATGTAACTCTTGAAACACATATTCAAAAATAGAAACTGAAATTTTAAAAAAAAGCAGATACCCATATCAGTTACAACAAGTAATTCAGTAATTCCACCATCTATATACACATCAACTCATACATATACTCACTCATCATATGAAATGATACACCTATACATCCTGTTACACACCAACAATCATCGAGAAGTTACTCACAGACATACACACACGTGCAAATAAACTATTGAACATCCATTTATTTGAATATAGAGTTATACACACACTTCCACCTTACTTCTATTGAAAATTACACATATTTATTCTCTTAAACAATCACTTATAGAAACACATACTTATTTAAACAGGAACTCTTTCAATCTCTCACTCTCACATAAACTCACTTATATACATCAATATTCACATATACTAGATTAAAACATATGTCGTTATTGATAAAGACACTAGTGAGACAGTCATTCACTCACTAACACACACATATACACACTCATCCACCCATACAGTCCTGCACATATGCTGTCTTCAAAACACATACAAACAGAGAGTCAGTCACTCATGCATCTATGTGCTAAGTAATACCCCCACCAAACCATATAGACACTCATACTGATACTAAGAGAAACATCTAATAACCCATATACATACGCATGTAGCTACTTACCAACACATGTAGCCACTTATACACAAAGTGAAACACTAATATATATATTTAAATATTTAAACATTACTCACTAATATTTATTTTTCAGAAAAGACACATATTCACTGGATGGTGTCATCAGTGATGTCATGAGTGATGTCACTGACCATGTCATGAGTGATTTAATATGTGACGTCATCAGCAGTGCATTGCACGCGCAAGTTATAGTGAGTCCGACTAACTATAACGTGGGAATTTCAATGGTTTTATATCAGTAAAATTTCCAGCTAACTATAACTGGTGTTAAACCTATGGTTTTTTCAGTGAATTTGATAGGTTTTTTAAATGCTAATTCCTAACTATAACTGGTGTGAAACCTATGGTTTTTTCAGTGAATTTCATAGATTTTTTAAATGCTAATTCCTTTGTATATCGAGTTTCTAACCTTTTTTTTTTTTTACAATTTGCTGTTTTTTTTTAAGTATTCATTTTTTTTATATAATTTTTTTCTTTTGCGCTCTGGGTGCGCGCCCCGGGAAACTTTCAGCTAAGCTCTCCGGTAAGCTTTTCCGTGAGCTCACCTGAAAGCGCACCCAGAGCGCTACTGTCGTTCGTGAAAAAAATATGAATGAAAAGTTAATAATAATGCAAAACATTTCGTACCATACAAATAAAATTAGTTTTTTTTAATAAGGAAAATGATTATGCATTTCTGTAAAAGTTTGATGACGTCACTTCGGCGCGCAACGTAAGTGCCCTCGGAAGCGCCTACGTTTGCGCCGCGTAAACGCACGCAAAAGCGCCTACGATCGCGCCACGTTTGCGCCCCGGAAGCGCCTACGATCGCGCTGCGTAAACGCACCCGGAAGTGCTCCGGAGCGCGCAGCGTAAAAACGCGTCGGGTCATGTGACCCTAAAATAACACTTTTCATTGGTTGCTAACAGTTTTTTTTACAATGAATGAAATCCCCACCCATTTCCTTCACTTCTTCTTTCACTTTTGTGACTGAAAGACCTGTTTTTTGCACCTGGATCTTTTGTGAATTACCATGGCTGCCAGAGAATCCAGCAGTGAGGATGAACCTGAGTTCATCAATGAAGAGCCTCCTACCCCAAAGGTGAAGGAACATTTCATATGGACATTTTTTAAGTTTCCAGCAGACCAGAAGAAGGTGAATGCACCAAAAGAGGAGTGCAGGATCTGCAAACAGGTCCTGTCACGGGGTAACCCCCCAAAAAAGTACTCTTTTGGGAACTTTACCATGATCCGACATGTGGAGAGGAGGCACCCCCAGAATTTTGCCCGGGAAAGTGTCAGGGCTCTGGCACAAGAGGTTCCCAGAGATGGGGCCTCTACATCAACCGGAGGAGCAACTTCTTCTGGGAGAGAGCAATCGCAGGAGCAGGTGCCAAACATACAACCTGCATTTAACCATGGGGTCGTCAGATGCAGATACTGCAATCAACTCCTCACCTATGGGGAGCAAAGTGTCCAGCTCATGGTTCGAGCATTGGAGAACCATCGCTGCCCTTCCCACCCCTAATTTTTTTGTTTTCTTTTTGCTCCTGTTGAGCAGTTTCCATTCCCTGTTTTTGTTCCTGTTCAGTTAAAAGAAGAAAACCAAAAGTTCTTTTCAGAACTACCTCCAATTCTCATCAAAGAGCTATATTCTTAAAAAAATGAAGAGTAAGTGAAATATAGTGCATTGATAATTGAAAGGAGAATGAGTAAGAAAGAACAGAAAGGTATGAGAGGTGAAAGGAAGTGAAGTAGGAGGAATGAAAGAAGGTGAGTGTTAGAAAAGAAAGTTATGACACAGTGAATAAACTGGAGGCCTCATTTCTGAAAAGTGACGCATCGCTACGTGAAAACAGCGATGCGTCACTTTTCTGGACGCACTCCTTATGACATTCCAGATATGTCATATTTAATATATGACTAATCAATTCGCAAGGAGTTACAGATATGTCAGTATTTCTGACGTATCTGTAAACACAAAAGTAACTCATTGCTGGAGTGCGTCACAAAAGTGACGCAACTCCAGTAATGTGTCCTTTCACATGGAAAAAGCACCATGTGAAAGGTCTGCTGTGAAGCAGGCGCAAGATTTGGACGCAACAGCATCCTAAAAGTGACGCACTGCGTCGTTATTACCAAGCTTTTTGCGGGGGAACACCCCCTCTGCATGCATTATACCTCACGCTATTTTTAAAAAGTGACGCATCTAGGTACATGGGTCACTTTTTAAAACTCTGCGCCACATTATATCTGCATCAGGTATAATGTATGCAGAGGGGGCAATCCCTCGCAAAAAGCTTGGTAATAACGACGTACTGAAATCTATGAGATTTCTCTGCGTCACTTTTAGGATGCTGTTGCGTCAAAATCTTGCGCCTGCCTCGCGTCACTTTCATGTTTACAGATATGTCAGAAATACTGACGTATCTGTAACTCCTTGCAACATGATTCGTCATACATTAAATATGACACATCTGGAATGTCATAAGGAGTGCGCACAGAAAAGTGACGCATCGCACCAGCAGTGTAAAAAAATGTGCCTCGTTGCACTATATTTAAAGGACGCAACAGCATCCTAAAAGTGACGCAGTGAAATCTCAAAGATTTCACTGCGTCGCTATTACAAAGCTTTTTGCGGGGGAACACCCCCTCTGCATGCATTATACCTCACGCAGATATAATGTGGCGCTTGATTTTAAAAAGTGACCCATCTACCTAGATACGTCACTTTTTAAATATAACGCAACAAGGCGCATTTTTTTACACCACTGGTGCGATGCGTCACTTTTCTGTGCGCACTCCTTATGACATTCCAAGTAACGCATTGCTGGAGTGCGTCACAAAAGTGACGCAACTCCAGTAATGTGTCCTTTCACATGGAAAAAGCACCATGTGAAAGGTCTTGCGTCAGTCTAACACCTGCTGTAAAGCAGGCGCAAGATTTTGACGCAACAGCATCCTAAAAGTGACGCAGTGAAATCTCAAAGATTTCACTGCGTCGCTATTACAAAGCTTTTTGCGGGAGAACACCCCCTCTGCATGCATTATACCTGACGCTATTTTTAAAAAGTGACGCATCTAGGTACATGGGTCACTTTTTAAAACTCTGCCCCACATTATATCTGCGTCAGGTATAATGTATGCAGAGGGGGCATTCCCCCGCAAAAAGCTTGGTAATAACGACGTACTGAAATCTATGAGATTTCTCTGCGTCACTTTTAGGATGCTGTTGCGTCAAAATCTTGCGCCTGCCTCGCGTCACTTTTATGTTTACAGATATGTCAGAAATACTGATGTATCTGTAACTCCTTGCAACATGATTCGTCATACATTAAATATGACACATCTGGAATGTCATAAGGAGTGCGCACAGAAAAGTGACGCATCGCACCAGCAGTGTAAAAAAATGTGCCTCGTTGCACTATATTTAAAAAGTGACGCATCTAGATAGATGCGTCACTTTTTAAATATTGCGTAACAATGCGCATTTTTTTACACCGCTGGTGCGTCACAAAAATTGACGCACAGGCGGCGCAAAACTGGCAGCGCAAGGCCTTCATAAATATGGTCCTGGATTTTCCCCGTGCTTCGCCGGTGCGCGTACCATGCGCTTCCCCCGCGCGAAACGAAAAAAAAAATAAAAAATGTAATGCCCGCAGGACCCTATTTTAGCCCCCACATCAAACCTAGGGGGTCAGAGGGGGTCTACTCTTCCCCCTTATGGTCATTTGCCCCTTTTTTTTCAAACCCCTTGTGTCTCGATTTTACCGAGACACAAGATGGCGGCCACTCCAGACTGTTTAGAATGTTTACAGACACCCAAGAGCCAATCAGCTTTCTGCGCACAAGTCGAGTGTCGCGCCAGGAGCGCACTCCGGTGCGCGCACCGGAGAGCGCCTATAGATATATATATTTTTTTGAACGTAAATTACTCAAAATCCACTGCAGCACACATCTTGAGACACAGCAAAGGCACATCGGGCTACCAGTCCCTTCAATTTTGCCAAGTTTGCTGGAAATCCATTCAGCCGTTCGGGCTAAAAGTGAAATCGACCGCCCTATGGAAATTAACATGGGGAAAACGCGTTTTGGGACCCCCCTTTTATCTCGGCCCCCGCTTGACAAAAAAACCAAATGTAGCCCAAATATCAGCCAGATGTAGCCCAACTATAGCCCAATGACAGAATGTCCCAGAGTGTTCTAAAGAACAACAAGAGCGCTAACAGTCTTACTTATGACAAAAGTATGGCACACCTGAAGTCATCTTGATTGGAATAAAGTGTTAACACTTAAAACATTTAATTTGCAAAGGAACAAAATGAGGGGGTTCATTTTGCCATAGAAATTATGATTAGTGCTGAAGAAAGAAAAATTAGGGCACATTTTGAGTGACTTCTCAAATCCTCTTATATGTTATTAAAAACATTCTGATATGCAGTCTCCCAAGATGGCCACCAGAGACAAAAGAGCCCAAATGTAGCCCAAATATCAGCCAGATGTAGCCCAACTATAGCCCAATGACAGAATGTCCCAGAGTGTTCTAAAAAACAACTAAAACACTAACAGTCTTACTTATGACAAAAGTATGGCACACCTTAAGTCATCTTGATGGGAATAAAGTGGTAACACTTAATACATTTAATTTGAAAAGGAACAAAATAAGGGGTTTTCATTTTGCCATAGAAATGTTATATATATATATATATATATATATATATATATATATATATATATATATATATATATATATATATATATATATATATATATATATATATATGTATGTATATATATATATATATATATATATATATATATATTCACTGAAAAAAACATAGGTTATAGACCATATATAGTTAGGAATTCGCATTTACAAAACCTTATTTTACTCACACAAAACCATTGAAATTCCATATATAGTTAGTTGCACTAACTATATATCGCGCACCCGCAATCCACTGCTGATGATGTCACATATTACATCATTCATGACATGGTCAGTGACATCACTGATGACATCACTGATGACATCTCAAATGACATCACTGATGACATCTCAAATGACATCACTGATGACATCACTGATGACATCTCATTTGACATTACTGATCACATCACTGATGATATCATTCATGTGATAATACGATGAACCTCTTCAGACTCTAATATAACCTTAGATACAATCAGTGTAAACAGACACTCACAGACTGTCACTCATCCATGGAGTTACTCACACACCTAGTCAGTCATGCAAAGAATCAATCACACCTCCATTTCCTCAACTATACAGTTATACAAACTTTACTTATTCAAACATATACTAACACATATTTACTCTTTTGTACAATCCCTGATACAAGTTCACAATGATCCATACAGCCACTCACACATTCACTGGCTCTTATGCACAGTTATTTATATATGTCAACTCTCACATGTACTGTGTTTTACATATGTACTTACTTTGACATGTAGCACTGAGATATCCATTCACTCACCAATACACTCATGCACACAGTCAACCGCCCATACAGCTGTTTCCACATGCACTTTTGAAACCATACATCTAGTGAATCAACTGCTCACACATCTATGCACAGAGTCATACACCTCCCAGCCACCCACACACACACTCAGTCTCCCATACAAATACTTGGGCAACCAATCAATAACCCATATAGTTACTCATATAGCTACTTATCAACACATGCAACAGTTTACAGAACAACAGACATAATGATGCACAAATTAAGACAGTTTAGTCGCTAACCCATGCACTCAGTGAGACACATTTAATCACCCACTCATACAGTCAGTCATGCACCTACTAAATCCTTCATCCAGACACTTATACATCCACTCATTCTTGAATATGTAAGACATATTTTAACTTTACAGAAACATACAGTCACTGGATGTTGTCATCAGTGATGTCATCAGTGATGTCATTTGAGATGTCATCAGTGATGTCATCAGTGGTGTCACTGACCATGTCATGAATGATGTAATATGTGACATCATCAGCAGTGGATTGCGGGTGCGCGATATATAGTTAGTGCAACTAACTATATATGGAATTTCAATGGTTTTGTGTGAGTAAAATAAGGTTTTGTAAATGCGAATTCCTAACTATATATGGTCTATAACATATGTTTTTTTCAGTGAATTTTTAAGGTTTTGTAAATGCTAATTCCTAACTATATATGGTCCATAACCTATGGTTTTTTCAGTGAATGTTCAAGGTTTTGTAAATGCTAATTCCTAACTATATATGGTCTATAACCTATGGTTTTTTCAGTGAATATATATATATACATACATATATAAACATATATCATCTGTATATCTATATAAATACAAACATAAATGCATGCATACATATACTTATATGCATACAGATGCATGTTATTTACATGAAAGTTGAAAAAACACTAATAAAAGCAAAGCTAAAAAGCCACCTCATTACAAACAGAATGGCTTTAACTTAAACGAGGGCGAGATCTATTGCATTTTCAATGCTTGTTTACTTTGGTTCCATCAAGAAGGCATTCAGATGTGTCACACATTTGCCATAAATTCTGAATGTTAGCACTCTAGTTACACATTAGATCACTGTAGTAAAGCTACTGCTCACCAGGGACGTCTGCTGCTGGTATTCAAAGTGCATGTTTCAGTCTGCATGTCAGAATTTTTTTAATGAAATTGAAGAGGGTTTGAGAAGTCACTCAAAATGTGCCCTAATTTTTCTTTCTGCAGCACTAATCATAATTCATATGTCAAAATATACCCCCTCATTTTGTTCCTTTTTAAATTAAATGTTTTAAGAGTTACCACTTTATTCCAATCAAGATGGCTTCAGGTGTGCCATACCTTTGTAATAAGTAGGACTGTTAGCGCTCTAGTTGTTCTTTAGAACACTCTGGGACATTCTGTCATTGGGCTATACTTGGGCTACATCTGGGTGATATTTGGGCTACATTTGGGCTCTTTTGTCTCTGGTGGCCATTTTGGGAGACTGCATGTCAGAATTTTTTAATGAAATAGAAGAGGATTTGAAAAGTCACTCAAAATGTGCCCTAATTTTTCTTTCTGCAGCACTAATAATACCTTCTATTGCATAATATACCCCCTCATTTTGTTCCTTTTTAAATTAAATGTTTTAAGAGTTACCACTTTATTCCAATCAAGATGGCTTCAGGTGTGCCATACCTTTGTAATAAGTAGGACTGTTAGCGCTCTAGTTGTTCTTTAGAACACTCTGGGACATTCTGTCATTGGGCTATACTTGGGCTACATCTGGGTGATATTTGGGCTACATTTGGGCTCTTTTGTCTCTGGTGGCCATTTTGGGAGACTGCATGTCAGAATGTTTTAATGAAATAGAAAAGGATTTGAGAAGTCACTCAAAATGTGCCCTAATTTTTCATTCTGCAGCACTAATCATACTTTCTATGGCAAAATATACCCCCTCATGTTGTTTCTTTTTAAATTAAATGTTTTAAGAGTTACCACTTTATTCCAATCAAGATGGCTTCAGTTGTGCCATACCTTTGTAATAAGTAGGACTGTTAGCGCTCTAGTTGTTCTTTAGAACACTCTAGGAGGCTGCAGTAGAACACAAAGGAATCAACTGACAGTCTCTGTCCTTGTTGGATGTACATGTTTTACTGAGAATGTCAGACTTCATTTTCACATGACTGAGAAAGATAATGTGAATTTACAGAAAATATGCTTTCAGTTTAGCTTATAGATCCCCTTCCAAACCACTGTGGGAAAATCATGAGATATTAGTTTTCTTTCAAACAATATTCATGATATCACAGCAGAAGGTTTTTTCACTTGGTAAAATCACCTTAGAACCCACCACAATTCCTAAAACGAGTATGGTACCATCAACAAATGATTTATAATGTAACTAAAGTCCTAAAACCCTCTATTAACTACAATGCTTTTTAATGAGGTGCTATCATGTATATTGGTCCCGAGATGGCTGCCAACACTTCTTGGATGAAGTGCTGACAGCCAATCAGATCAGATGTGTGGTTAGGCTCCGCCCAGATATATATCTTTTTTTGAACCTAAATTACTCAAAATCCACTGGAGCACATATATTGAGACCTAGCAAAGGCACATCGGGCTAACAGTCCCTACAATTTTGCCAAGTTTCGTGCAAATCCATTCAGCCGTTCGAGCTAAAAGTGAGGCCAACCGCCCTATGGAAATTAACATGGGAAAAACATGTTTTGGGACCCCCCTTTTTTCTCGGCCCCCCCTTGATGAAACCCCCCCAAATTGTCAGGGGCTGCTCAGAAACAAAATGTTCCATTTTCCTGAAAATTTCAGCCAATTCCGTCCACAAACGCCAAAGTTATTAGACATAGAATTTTCAAAAATCCCATAGAGAAAAAATCCTAACTATATATACCTACTGGCGACCGCCAGTAGGTAATATATATATATATATATATATATATATATATATATATATATATATATATATATATATATATATATATATATATATATATATATATATATATATATATATATATATACCTACTGGCGATAGCCAGTAGGTATATATAGTTAGGATTTTTTTCCTATGGGACTTTTGAAAATTCTATGTCTAATAACTTTGGCGTTTGTGGACGGAATCGGCTGAAATTTTCAGGAAAATGGCACATTTTGTTTCTGAGCAGCTCCTGAAAATTTGGGGGGGGTTCGTCAAGGGGGGGCCGAGAAAAAAGGGGGGTCCCAAAACGCGTTTTTCCCATGTTAATTTCCATAGGGCGGTTGGACTCACTTTTAGCCCGAACGGCTGAATGGATTTTCACGAAACTTGGCAAAATTGTAGGGACTGTTAGCCCGATGTGCCTTTGCTAGGTCTCAATATATGTGCTTCAGTGGATTTTGAGAAATTAACGTTTAAATCAAGATATATATCTGTAACAGCGCTCCGGGCAGCGATCCGGTTAGCGAACTTTTCGCGTATCGGAACTTTGCAAAGCGAAGCTGATTGGCTCTCCGGTGTCTGTCAACATTCTAAACAGTCCGGTGCGGCCGCCATCTTGTCTCTCGGTAGGATCGAGAGACAAGAGGAGGCCAAAACAAAGGGGGAAATGAAGGAAAGGGGGCAAGGTAGACCCCTCCTGACCCCCTGGGATTGATGAGGGGGATATTATAGAGCCACGCCGGGCCCAAAAAAAAAAAAAAAAAAATCCGATTTTTTCGCCGTAGAGACGCGTCTTGGTTCGCGAACCGGGCAGCTAACCGGGCAGCTAACCGGGAAGCTAACCGTCAGTGTAAATCAAAAAAAAAAAAAAAATCCGATTTTTTCGCCGTAGAGACGCGTCTTGGTTCGCGAACCGGGCAGCTAACCGGGAAGCTAACCGGCAGTGTAACCCAAAAAAAAAAATCCGATTTTTTCGCCGTAGAGACGCGTCTTGGTACGCGAACCGGGCAGCTAACCGGGCAGCTAACCGGGAAGCTAACCGGCAGTGTAACGGGAGTCTGAGGAGTAGCTGATTGGCTGTCAATATTGTAAACAGTCCGGAGCGGCCGCCATCTTGTCTCTCGGTAGGATCGAGAGACAAGAGGAGGCCAAAACAAAGGGGGAAATGAAGGAAAGAGGGCAAGGTAGACCCCTCCTGACCCCCTAGGATTTATGAGGGGGATATTATAAAACCACGTGGGGCCAAAAAAAAACAAACAAAAAAATCCGATTTTTTCGCCGTAGAGACGCGTCTTGGTACGCGAACTGGGCAGCTAACCGGGCAGCTACCGGGAAGCTAATCGGCAGTGTAACGGGAGTCTGAGGAGAAGCTGATTGGCTGTTATCATTGTAAACAGTCTGGAGCGGCCGCCATCTTGTCTCTCTGTGGGATCGAGAGACAAGAGGTGGAAAAAAAAAAGGTGTAAATGAATGAAAGGGGTAAGGCAGACCCCTCCTGAACCCCTAGGATTGATGAGGGGGCTATTAAAGTTCCCTGGGGGGTGAAAAAAAAAAAATTGCGATTTTCGCGGTAAAGGTGCTTCCTGGTACGTTAACCGGGCAGCTAACCGGCAGCGTAACGGGAGTCCGACATATTGTGTTTTTTGAACGTTTGTGATATGTGCACGTGTGGATTTTGTCTAATTAAGGTTAAAAAATATATATATATCTTTAAGCGTGTTCTGGCGCGCTTACGTTTTGGGTTTGGTTTGCGCTGCAGAGACGATACGTCACGGTTATGCGATGCATCATGAGGCGTCTCACGGGCTACGTGATACGTCACTTAATAAAGAATATATTTTACAGCTATAGATATTAGCTTTTAAAAAACCAATGAAATTCACAGAAAAAACCATAGGTTATAGACCATATATAGTTAGGAATTTGCATTTTCAAAACCTTGAAAATTCACTGAAAAAACCATAGGTTATAGACCATATATAGTTAGGGATTAGCATTTAAAAAACCTTATTTTATTTGCACAAAACCATTGAAATTCCATATATAGTTAGTTGCACTAACTATATATCGCGGACCCGCAATCCACTGCTAATGATGTCACATATTACATCATTCATGACATGGTCAGTGACATCACTGATGACATCACTGATGACATCTCAAATGACATCACTGATGACATCACTGATGACAACACCCAGTGACTGTATGTTTCTGTAAAGTTAAAATATGTCTTACATATTGAAGAATGAGTGGATGTATAAGTGTCTGGATTTAGTAGGTGCATGACTGTCTGTATGAGAGAATGATTAAATGTGTCTCACTGAGTGCATGGGTTAGTGATTAAAGTGTCTTAATTTGGCAATCAATATTTATGTTCTTCTGTAAACTGCTGCATGTTTAAATCAGTAGCTATATCAGTAACTATATGGGTTATTGAATGGTTGCCCAAGTATTTGTATGGGAGACTGAGTGTGTGTGTGGGTGGCTGGGAGGTGTATAACTCTGTGCATAGATGTGTGAGCGGTTGATTCCCTAGGTGTATGGGTTCAAAAGTGCATGTAGAAACAGCTGTATGGACAGTTGACTGTGTGCATGAGTATATTGGTGAGTGAATGGATATCTCAGTTCTACATGTCAAAGTAAGTACATATGTAAAGCACACTCCATGTGAGAGTTGACATATATAAATAACTGAACATAAGAGTCAGTGAATGTGAGAGTGGCTGTATGAATCATTGTGAACTTGTATCAAGGATTGTATAAGAGAGTAAATATGTGTTAGTATATGTTTGAATAAGTAAGGTGTGTATAACTGTATAGTTAAGGAAATGGAGATGTGATTGATTCTTTGCATGACTGAATAGGTGTGTGAGTAACTCCATGGATGTGTGACAGTCTGTGAGTGCCTGTTTACACTGAGTGTATCAAAGGTTATATTAGAGTCTGAAGATGTATTATCACATAAATGATATCATCAGTGATGTAATCAGTAATGTCAAATGAGATGTCAGTGATGTCATCAGTGATGTCATTTGAGATGTCATCAGTGATGTCATCAGTGATGTCATTTGAGATGTCATCAGTGATGTCATCAGTGATGTCACTGACCATGTCATGAATGATGTAATATGTGACATCATTAGCAGTGGATTGCGGGTCCGCGATATATAGTTAGTGCAACTAACTATATATGGAATTTCAATGGTTTTGTGCAAATAAAATAAGGTTTTTTAAATGCTAATCCCTAACTATATATGGTCTATAACCTATGGTTTTTTCAGTGAATTTTCAAGGTTTTGAAAATGCAAATTCCTAACTATATATGGTCTATAACCTATGGTTTTTTCTGTGAATATATATATATATATATATATATATATATATATATATATATATATATATATATATATATATATATATATATATATATATATATATATATATGGAAAAAGAATCTTCAAACAGCACACTCCCGCTGTGGAAATGAAGACACGGACCCAATGGCTGCAGTAAAGGAGATTTTATTGGAAACCTCTCTGGTTACGCGTTTCGAGCAGCTTGTGCTCTTGGTCACACACCGCGCACCAGGTCAGCAACAAATTTATACCATTTTTTTAAACGTGATGCTCCACCCATTTCTGTGAGTCACATGGTGTAGATATAAAAAAAGCACACTTTTGTAATTTAGTATACGTATATATATGCACTGAAAAAAACATTGGTTATAGACCATATATAGTTAGGAATTAGCCTTTTCAAAACCTTATTTTACTCACACAAAACCATTGAAATTTCATATATAGTTAGTTCCACTAACTATATATCGCGCACCCGCAATCCACTGCTGATGATGTCACATATTACATCATTCATGACATGGTTAGTGGCATCACTGATGACATCACTGATGACATCTCAAATGACATCACTGATGACATCACTGATGACAACATCCAGTGACTGTATGTTTCTGTAAAGTTAAAATATGTCTTACATATTGAAGAATGAGTGGATGTATAAGTGTCTGGATGAAGGATTTAGTAGGTGCATGACTGACTGTATGAGTGAGTGATTAAATGTGTCTCACTGAGTGCATGGGTTAGTGACTAAACTGTCTTAATTTGTGCATCATTATGTCTGTTGTTCTGTAAACTGCTGCATATGTTGATCAGTAGCTATATGAGTAACTGTATGGGTTATTCATTGGTTGTCCAAGTATTTGTATGGGAAACTGAGTGTGTGTGTATGGGTGGCTGGGAGGTGTGTGACTCTGTACATAGATGTGTGAGTAGTTGATTCACTATATGTATGGGTTCAAAAGTGCATGTGGAAACAGCTGTATGGGCGGTTGACTGTGCATGAGTGTATTAGTGAGTGAATGGATATCTCAGTGCTACATGTCAAAGTAAGTACATATGTAAAACACAGTACATGTGAGAGTTGACATATATAAATAACTGTGCATAAGAGCCAGTGAATGTGTGAGTGGCTGTATGGATCATTGTGAACATGTATCAGGGATTGTATAAGAGAGTAAAGTAAATATGTGTTAGTATATGTTTGAATAAGTAAGGTGTGTATAACTGTATAGTTGAGAAAATGGAGGTGTGATTGATTTTTTGCATGACTGACTAGGTGTGTGAGTAACTCCATGGATGAGTGACAGTCTGTGACTATCTGTTTACACTGATTGTATCTAAGGTTATATTAGAGTCTGAAGAGGTTTATGGTATTATCACATGAATGATATCATCAGTGATGTGATCAGTCATGTCAAATGAGATGTTATCAGTGATTTTATCAGTGATGTCATTTGAGATGTCATCAGTGATGTCATTTGAGATGTCATCAGTGATGTCATTTGAGATGTCATCAGTGATGTCATCAGTGATGTCACTAACCATGTCATGAATGATGTAATATGTGACATCATCAGCAGTGGATTGCGGGTGCGCGATATATAGTTAGTGGAACTAACTATATATGAAATTTCAATGGTTTTGTGTGAGTAAAATAAGGTTTTGAAAAGGCTAATTCCTAACTATATATGGTCTATAACCAATGGTTTTTTCAGTGAATTTTCAAGGTTTTGTAAATGCAAATTCCTAACTATATATGGCCTATAACCTATGGTTTTTTCAGTGAATTTCATTGGTTTTTTAATAGCAAATATCAAAAGCTGTAAAATGTCAAGTACGTGATAGGTAAAAACTTTTTCGTGTTTATGCACGCTGATGTGCTTTGAACGCTGCCCCCCTCCCCTCTTTTCTCTTAGTAGTACTCTCTCTTTGCAGATAGTGAAGAGTAGTTAACGCAGGCCTTTACCCCCGTTGTAATCCGTCGTGCCTGCTTGTCTCTCCATTTGATTGATTGTTATCCAAGCATTTACTGTTTTACAATTGATTCTCTTTGGTTCATTCTCTATTTACAAACAAGCACAAAGTCGCAATACTCTGTTTAGTCTTTGCAGATAGTGAAAAATCGTGAAAAATCGTGTAAAAAAATAAAAGTAATCGAGCAAAATCAGTAGGCCACTAATTGGATCTCTTTTTGACCTCGCTAAAATAGAAACATTAGGAACAACCCTTCATGAGAAATACGAAAATAGTGAGATGAACTGAGCGCCACACCATGAGGGCTGCAAGACAGCTCGGCTCCGTCACCCATCCCGCCCAAAATAACGACAAACCCTATGCAAATATTAAAAATATAGACAACACACCAGCAAAGTAACAGGGTAAAACATTTTATTAAATAACTATTTACATTACGTTGGTTTATGAGATGATGTCAGTAGTGGACCGATGTGTGAGTAGGTCGGAAGCAGCACAAGGCGCCAAGATCCGGATGGCAAGTCCTGGATGTTGGGTGCCATAGTTCAGAGTTCTGAGTTTGAGCCTTTTTCAATGCCTGTGCTTTGTTGTTTCCCCTCCATCAAAAACAAAAAAAAATATAAAACTGTGCAAAAATACAAAAAAATCAAAAAATGTTTACAAAAGCAGTGCTTGTAAGACTGTCTGAAGCTTATTTCCACCTACTGCAGCTTCACTATTCTCAAAGTAAGTGAGGGTCGTTTGTGGACCTGACTGCATTTGAAAACAATGTTATATGGTACCTCCCTAAACCGCTTGACGGAGGCCCCCGAGGGGCGGTGTGATGGCACGGACTCGGAGAAGACGCTTGGCTCCGACCCCCTCCCCAAGTCTTATAGCACTGGTGTAGCCTGAGATCGCCCCCTACATAGGCGGCCGGCTCCCGGGGTCCGGCGGAACTTTTTGCCTTTTGATGACTCTTCTATTCTGGACTTTGTCCCACAATCCGTTTGACCTGAAGACACGCTGTAGTGGGGCGCCCCTTTACCGTTTTAGTTGCCATTCCGCCCGCTTTTGCTACACTGTGCCTCTTCCGCCATTCAGCTGTTTACCGCCCGCTCTTGCGACTACAGCGTCTCGCTCACCATGTAGTTAAGTTGCTCCCGCTCTTGCGGTGCAGCGATAGGCGGCTGCCACAGGACTCTCAAAATGGCGGCCGGCTCTTCGGTTTTGGGCCTGGTCCACTAAAATGGCCCTGGGACACCTTGGACTCGGACGCTTCCCTGATAGGGCTTGGGTCCCATTCTCGAAAGCGTCCCCTCAGCCGTGAAGATTCTACAAAAGTCTTGGGGGCCCCCGACTCCCGCAGGCTTCTGGTGGGGAGCGGCTGCCATGTCTGCTCGTGGAATGGCCACGACGGAGCTACGAGATGGTAGTGCTCTCATGCTGACGCCAGCTTTAGTCTGAAACATCCAGAAACACTGTAGACTACCAATTCGATCAGTTCCGGTAGCGCCCCAACATGACCCGGTAGAGAAGAACTTGCCCTCCCCTCTTTGACTGATGGTTCTTGTTGCCTGTCCCCTCTGTTGTCATTTAACAGAACTTTTTGGACTGCTGAAAGGGGTTGTGTTCCGAACGCTGGTTGGTGGAGACATTTTGACTATATTCTTGACCTACGTTGTCGCGTAATGCGTTATATGACACGCCGCGTTAGCGCACCCGGAAGTGATCCGGGGCGCGGCGCGCAGCGCGTAAGGTAAGCATAACAGGTCATGTGACTTGTTAATAAAACTTTTCATTGGTTCATTTTACTTTTGTCATTTTAATGATGAAAAGCTTGGTCATATGACCTAAAAATTACGCTTTTTATTGGTTTCGAACATTATTTTTTTTTAAACATATATGTTATAATATTCCAGGCTTATTTACTTTCCCGGAAAATTTACAACTGTCCTGCAAGTAAAATATATTCCTTTTTCGAGAAAAAGGGCGTTTCTTCGTTCCATGACGGAGCCGTTGAGTAAAAGAGACTCGGCCTGCTGTCTTAGTCGCCGATACGCCTGATTATCAGATTCTTATCGATCACTTTATGTTGCAGGAATGGAAAACACAACTGCCCTTGACCATTTATCTTTACTGCGTTCCTACATATTATACCTTTTATCCGTCATGTAATTGGACTGCTTTATTTCACTTGCCTTTTACTGATTCGAAAACAGTGACTAAAAGTAAAAACTTTACCAATGTAAATACTACTACCGTGTTTTGTTTTAAAAACCTTTATTGTGAAAATGTCAGTATACAAATACGGGCCTATAACCACGTGGGCCGGCCACGGAGCAAACTGAAATCGTATATGATGAGGAGACATTTACATTATAGAGGAACGTAACGAGCGAGCCATTAGGTTGCAAGAACTAAGGTGCTAACAGTTGCGGAATCGGTGGACGTACATTTTGTAATTAAAATACGACAGGGCCACTTACAAAAAAATTATCTAGATATACATTTGCGTGCAAGTACCATGGGTGACGTTAATTCGAACTTTCAATAGTACAGTAATCAATAACACATAAGAACTTAATATCAATAGGGATGTCGAAATATTCAATCAATTCTCGTCCCAGCCCGCCATGAGCATCAAAACTGCATTCATATCTCGTGATATCAAGGTTGTTCAACCAGTACACAACAAGGAGTTACGAGTCCCATTTATACCGGCGCCATTTTGGGCGAGGCCGGGCAGGTCCAAGATATAGTCAAAATGTCTCCACCAACCATCGGCCAGACCAGAACCCCTTTCGGCCCTTTTTGCTACAAGATGGTGTCTTCCATTCAGAAAATATTGTTGGCAGCATTTTGAAAGGAAAGATAAACAGCCGTTCTCCTAGTGAGTCTCACATTGTTACATTTAGGAAGAATGTTGAAGAGTAATATGTGGAAAATCTGAAGCCATTTTTCTACAAACTCTCAATCAGCCTTGGATGGAAAAAAAAATCCTGAAGAATGTACAAACTGAAAACCAATTTTTGTCTGTATAGCATCAACAGCAACGCTTGAGTCAGCTTTGTGTCAAGCCGCCATTTTCATTCAATCAATAGCGTCCCCCTGCACACATTCAGGGACCTGGTCGTGTCTTCAGGTGAAACGGATTGTCGGACAAGAAGCAGAAAGGAAAAGGAAAAAAGTTCCGCCGGACCTCGGGAGCCGGCCGCCTATGTCATGGGCGATCTTTGGCCACACCAGGGCAATAGTGAAGCTGCAGCAGGTGCAAATAAGCTTCAGACAGTCTTACAAGCACTGCTCAGAACTCTCAACTATGGCACTCAACATCCAGGACTTGCCATTCGGATCTTGGCGCCTTGTGCTGGTTCCGACCTATTCACACATCGGTCCACTACTGACATCACCTCATAAGCCAACGGGGCACCCCACGCCCACTTTCGGCGCAGCATTGTAGGATGGCCACACCAGTGCGGCAACTTGCTGGACACAACCTCGGTGCCATCCGGATCTCGGCGCGTTCGAGTCACTGTACCGCAAGAGTGACCGAAACTCAGCTGGACACGCCGTCTTTCGGCGCAGCATTGTAGGATGGCCACACCAGTACGGCAATTTGCTGGACACCACCTCGGTGCCATCCGGATCTCTGCGCGTTGTGCTGCCTTCGGCCTATTCGCACATCGGTCCGCTACTGACGCCGCCTCACGTGCCAACGGATTTTCTACGCTTTTTGTAGCCCTATGCCGCATAACAGGTCATGTGACTTGTTTATAAAACTTTTCATTGGTTCATTTTACTTTTGGTTTCCTAAAGATGGAAGGCTTGGTCATATGACCTAAAAATAACACTTTTCATTGGTTTAGAACATTTTTTTTTCCCAAACGATGAAAGCCCCACCTTGTTTCTGGATGATTCAGACTGAAGCTGGCATCCGCATGAGAGCACCACCATCTCGTGGCTCCGTCGTGGTCATTCCGCGAGCAATCATGGCAGCCGCTCCCCACCGGAAGCCTGCAGGAGTCGAGGGCCCCCAAGACTTTTGTAGAATCTTCACGGCTGAGGGGACGCTTTTGAGAATGGAGCCCAAGCCCTAGCAGGCAAGCGTCCGAGTTCCAAGGTGTCCCAGGGCCATTTTAGTGGACCAGGCCCAAAACCGAAGAGCCGGCCGCCATTTTAAGAGTCCTGTGGCAGCCGCCTATCGCTGCACTGCAAGAGTGGGAGCAACTCAACTACATGGTGAGCGAGACGCTGTAGCCGCAAGAGCGGGCGCAACTCAGCTGGATGGCCGCCACTTGGGGAGGCCCGTTCACGCCGCCTCCCCCACGCCCCCCCCCGGGCCGCCCCACGCCAATTTTCGGAGCAGCATTGTAGGATACCAAAACCAGTGCGGCAGTTTACTGGACATCACCTGGGTGCCATCCACATCTCAGCGCGTTCTGCTGCCTTGGGACTATTCGCACAACAGACCGCTACTGACGAGGCCTCCCCCCGCACCACCCGGGACGCCCCACGCTGTTTTTCTGAGCTGCATTGTAGGATCCCAAAAACCAGTGCGGCACCCAGGTGACATCACCTGGGTGCCGTCCAGAACTCAGCACGTTGTGCTGCCTTGGGACTATTCGCACAAAAGACAGCTTCTGACCATTGTTGCTTTTTTTTGTCAAAAATGTTTAAATGTTTGTTACAGTTTTTGTTCCGTTCGTTATATTTAAAAGTTAATAAAGTTTTATAATCCTTCTTTGTTGGAGTGCTATATATTTTTAAAAAATCGGGTGAATGGGGCCTTGAATCGGGTTATTGTCATGTGTGGGCTTTGCAAGTGTACTGCTACAGGATCGGACATTTCAAACTCAAATGCACGTTCTTTTTCTTACCTTTCCGAAGCATGGAGCGCAATAGCAGGCAGAGAAAGGGTGATGCAAGTGTTGAACACTGCCTGGCCTGGCAAGTTGCTGGCAGTGCCCCCCCCCCCCGCCCGCTCCTGAAAGAGGACACACACACACCGCCGCCCCGAGTACTTCACAGATCTTTAAAACACCATGCGCTTGTTCATGAGGCTTAAATGGTTTATCACCCCTTCTAGAACCCCTGCATCGACCCTCTGACGTTTCCTGGAAGAATTACCACGTAACACAATACCAAGCCCTGTCACCTGAAACCCCCGAGGAATCGTGGGGCATATTATCAAGGGGGTTTATCTCCGCTTTTTTGGCTTTAAAAGCCAAGAAAGCGGAGATAAAATTATCTCCCTATTACCAAGCTGTCGCTAACACTACTTAGTGACAGCTAAAAGGAGATAGCGACCATCTTGGGCCCCGCTTTGCATGTCAGTGATATTTATCACTAATGACATGCAAAGTGGGCGTGCCAAGATGTTAGCGACTGAAAACAGTCGCTAACATCGCTATCTCCTATTACCAACTTTTGGAGATATTCGCGCTAAGCGCGAATATCTCCAAAAGCTAACGCCTGCCCTGAGCAGTTCTTAGCCATGTTATCCAATGGGAGGTGGATAACATGGCTAAGAGCATTTGCTCGGTAATGCCTGAATATCGCTGACTTTTCAGCGATATTCATGCATTGCGGCCGTTTTTTTTCGCATTTGCGATAAACCTTGCTAATAGCAAGGTTTATCTGCGATAAAAATCGCCGATGTGCGGCGATAATTTTTGTCTCTAAACAAGTTAGAGACAAAAATTATCGCTAGTTGTTGGTAATATGCCCCCGGGTTTTTGCTTGCAGAAATCGGGAGGCGGGAGACTAGCACTGAAATCAGTAGTCTCACGCCTGAATCGGGAGGGTTGGCATGTCTGGATTCTCTACAGCTGGGGCCATAAACTACATCCGCAGGGCTAGGTGATAGCCTGGGACCGGCCTGGCATCTAAAATGGCTGCCGTGCACGACAAAATTGTGGCATTGGAAAAAAGGCAAGATGGCGCAGACAATGTTTATCAATAAGGATTCATTTATAACAAAATATTTTATCACACTGACAAATTGGCAGTCAACACTTCCTGATTTCCATCGAATCGAACGTTAATAGAAGTCACGCAGCAAAAAAAAAAAAAGCTCACGCACAGCCGCTGGAAGACATGTATCAACATATATGAGCCTCCTCAGCCACCCTCAGAAAACATAAGGGATTAGGATACGTCTCCCGCACCCCCTTATACCTAGTAATTTTATTAAAACGAAGCACAAAATGGCGAATTCCCGTTTCGCTACCAGTTTGCGGCCCAGTTCGCGGCCCGTGAAGCGCTTCTACCGTGAAAATTTTTTATTTTTTTATTTTCCCCACGGGACCCTTTAATAACCCGAACAACATTCCTAGGGGGTCAAGAGGGGTATACCTTGCCCCCTTTCATTAAATTCCCCCTTCGTTTTTCACCTCTTCTTCTCTCTCGATCCTACCGAGAGATAAGATGGCGGCCGCTCCGGACGGAGCGCAGCCCGGAGCGCTGTTACAGATACATATCTTGTTTTGAACGTTAATTTCTCAAAATCCACTGGAGCACATATATTGAGACCTAGCAAAGGCACATCGGGCTAACAGTCCCTACAATTTTGCCAAGTTTCGTGCAAATCCATTCAGCCGTTCGAGCTAAAAGTGAGGCCAACCGCCCTATGGAAATTAACATGGGGAAAACGCGTTTTGGGACCCCCCTTTTTTCTCGGCCCCCCCTTAAGGAAACCCCCCCAAATTTTCAGGGGCTGCTCAGAAACAAAATATGCCATTTTCCTGAAAATTTCAGCCGATTCCGTCCACAAACGCCAAAGTTATTAGACATAGAATTTTCAAAAATCCCATAGGGAAAAAATCCTAACTATATATACCTACTGGCGCCAGTAGGTAATATATATATATATATATATACATATATATTCACTGACAAAAACCATAGGTTTCACACCATTTATAGTTAGGAATTAGCATTTAAAAAACCTATTAAATTCACACAAAAAAACATAGGTTTCACATCAGTTATAGTTAGCTGGAAATTCTACTGACATAAAACCATTGAAATTCCACGTTTTAGTTAGTTGGACTCACTATAACTTGCGCGTGTAATGCACTGCTGATGATGTCACATATTACATAACTCATGACATGGTCAGTGACATCACTCATGACATCACTGATGACACCATCCAGTGAATGGGTGCCTTTCTGAAAAATAAATATGCTTTATATATGTATATGTAAAGGTCGATGGAAGAATAAATGTTTAAATAAGTGTGTAAATGGATGTTTTTTTTAAAAAAAATGATTGGTTAACTGGCTTATTAAGTGTATCTTAGTGAATACATATATTAACGAGTAATGTTTAAATATTTAAATATATGTATCAGTGTTTCACTTTGTGTATAAATGGCTGCATGGGTTGGTGAGTAGCTACATGTGTGTGTATATGGGTTATTAGATTTTTTTTAGTATCAGTATGAGTGTCTATATGGTTTGGTGGGAGTGTTACTTAGCACATAGATGCATCAATGACTGACTCACTGTTTGTATGTGTTTTGAAGACGGCATATGTGCAGGACTGTATGGGTGGATGAGTGTGTATATGCGTGTGTTAGTGAGTGAATGACTGTCTCATTAGTGTCTTTATCAGTCACTACATATGTTTTAATCTAGTATATGTGAGTCTTGATGTATATGAGTGAGTATATGTGAGAGTGAGAGATTGAAAGAGTTCTTGTTTAAATAAGTATGTGTTTCTATAAGTGATTGTTTAAGAGAGTAAGTATGTGTAAGTTTCCTTAGAAGTAAGGTGGTAGTGTGTGAATAGCTGTATATGCAAATAAATGGATGTTCAATAGTTTATTTGCATGTGTGAGTATGTGTGTGAGTAACTTTTGGATGACTGTCGGTGTGTAACAGGATGTATAGGTGTATCACTACATATGATGAGTGAGTATATGTATGAGTGACTATATAGAACTGTTGGTGAATGAGTGAATGTGTATATAGATGTTGGAATTATTGAATTGGTTGTTGTAACTGGTATGGGTATCTCCATTTTTAAAAATGTTTTAATTTATATTTTTCAATATGTGTTTCATGGGTTACATTACAGTGAAAGGAGGTCTGTCACTCTTTCCCAAGGATGATGTCATCAGTGATGTCATGAGTGATGTCACTGACCATGTCATGAGTGATGTAATATGTGACGTCATCAGCAGTGCATTACACGCGCAAGTTATAGTGAGTCCAACTATAACGTGGAATTTCAATGGTTTTATGTCAGTAAAATTTCCAGCTAACTATAACTGATGTGAAACCTATGATTTTTTTAGTGAATTTTTAGTGAATTTAATAGGTTTTTTAAATGCTAATTCCTAACTATAACTGGTGTGAAACCTATGGTTTTTTCAGTGAATTTCATAGGTTTTTTAAATGCTAATTCCCAACTATAACTGGTCTGAAACCTATGGTTTTTTCAATGAATTTCATAGTTTTTTTTAATGCTAATTCCTAACTATAAGTCTCACTTTATAAGTAAGACTGTTAGCGCTCTAGTTGTTTAGAACACTCTGGTACATTCTGTCATTGGGCTACAGTTGGGCTATATTTGGGCTATATTTTTTTTTTGTCTCTGGTGGCCATCTTTGGGCTACATTGGGCTACATTTGGCTACATTTGGGCTACATTTTGGCTCTAACATATATATAGAGCAATGTAGCACAATATATATTTTTTCAAAGTTAATTTTCGTAAAAACCACTTATGAATAGGGCTACCAGTCTCTACAATTTTTCCCAATTTATTATTATTTTTTTTTTTTATTATTTGCTTTGGAGCGCTCCCGGTGCGCGCCCCGGGGAGCGCCCCGAAAAGCGTACTTTTATAAAGCGCCCCGGGGTGCGCTCCGGGTAGCGTCCCGTAAGCGCCAATATCGCGAACGAAAACATGATCGTGATGTATCGCGTAGCCGTGTCCGCGTAAGCGCACCCAGAAGTACTCGAGCGAATACGATCGCGCAACGTAAACATCCGATGCGCTTACGCGACGCGACCCGGGGCGCGTAGCGTAAGCACGTCGGGTCATGTGACCTGAAAATAACAATTTTCCTTGGTTCATAACAGTTTTGGTTTAATAATGATGAAGCCCCTGGTCATGTGACCTGAAAATAACACTTTTCATTGGTTCAATTCATTTTTTTTTCCAAAAGGATGAAAGACCCCACCTTTTTTCCTTATTCTGACTTTGTCCTTTGACTTAGGAAGACCTGTTTGAAGCTCTCTCTACTTTTTTGCTCAAAATAATGGCTTCAGTAGTAGCAGCAGCTGGTGCATCTGCACCACCACCACCACAACCACCAAAAGGACCTCCTCAAGATATCATTGGTGGTCTTCAAGAAGAGGAAGAGGAGGAGGAGGAGGAGGGGACTTCAAGATGGCTGGATGAACACAATACCCCATACCAGCCAAGACCACACATTATTTGGGAGTTTTTTACTCTCCCAGAGGGGAAAAAAAAAGTAAATGCACCCAAGGTCAGTTGCAAAATTTGTGGCATGGAACTTTCCAGGGGAAACCCAAATAAAAAATATTCATTTGGGAACTACACAATGATACGCCACATGCAGCGCAAACATCCTATAAACTATTCTGCTGCAGAAATGAGGGAACTGGCCAGTAACCCTCCCTGATCAACAAGAACCGGCTCAAAAAGGAAACAACCCACTGCGTCTGCACCAGAGGAAAGTGAGACGATGCTGTGCATTCAGCCCCGATTTGCAGATTCCAGAATTATCTGTAAATTTTGTGGAAAGACCATCTCCTACGGAGAACAGAGCGTAAAGCTCATCGTCCTTGCTGGGGACAACCATAAATGCCACAATCAACCCTAATTTTTTCTTTTCTTTTAGTTTTTTGCTCCAGTTGAGCCATTTTCAATTCCCTGTGTTTTCGTTTTTCCCCATGAAAAATACAAAAAAAATCTAAAACTGTTCAGAAAATCCAAAAAAAGTACAAAATGTTTAAAAAACAATATAAAAAATATAAAACAACAAAAAGAAGAAAAAAACTGTTCTTTTTAGAACTACCTCCAATTTCTAAAAAAAGGCAACATTTTTAAAAAACGTTATCATTCATTTTTCCTCATGGTATGCTCCCCGGTCCGCTCCCCGGTGCGCGTACCGGGCACGCCCCCCGCGCCAAACAAAAAAAAAACATTTTTGCCCCACGGGGCCATTTTTAAGCCCCCACATCAAACCTAGGGGGTCAGGGGGGATCTACCCTGCCCCCTTATGGTCATTTCCCCCTTTGTTTTGGCCACCTCTTGTGTCTCGATACTACCGAGACACAAGATGGCGGCCGCTCCGGACTGTTTCGAATGTTTACAGACACCCAAGAGCCAATCAGATTTCCGTGCGCACCTCGCGTATCGCGCCCGGGGCGCTCCCTGGAGCGCGTACCGGGGCGCGCCTACAGATATATATATTTTTTTAAACCTAAATTACTCAAAATCCACTGGAGCACATATCTTGAGACATAGCAAAGGCACATCGGGCTACCAGTCCCTACAATTTTGCCAAATTTGGTTGAAATCCATTCAGCGGTTCGGGCTAAAAGTGAATTCGACCGCCCTATGGAAATTAACATGGGGAAAACGCATTTTGGGACCCCCCTTTTATCTCAGCCCCCGCTTGACGAATCCCCCCCAAACTTGCAGGGAAGGACCGGAACGCCGTGAGGCCATTTTGAGGAAATTTCCTGTCAGATTCGTCAACCGGCGCTAAAGTTATTCCAAATAGAATTTTGAGATTTAACATTGAAAAAAATCCTAACTATAACTACCTACTGGCGACAGCTTGATTTATGTGTAGGCGAGGATGGGGATCCGCTTGTAGATGCCGCTCCGTAATGGATCTGCCTGACGCGTTTCGAAGCTCCATCTGCTTCTCTTCAGGGGCTTTAACGGAAGCGGTGTGTGCAACCGCTAACCCACTTCTCCATTTTCCATATGACACACTCACCGATGGGAGGCTCAAATGAGACTGTGTATTATGGGAAGTGTGGTGCGGAAAGCACATAATCAAGTCCTGTATGGACCCCGCAAGTGGGCCCATCCTCGATCCCATGAACAGCTGCTGTTTCACTTCCGTGACTCCCAAGGATAACGGGGTGGTGCATACTCCAAAGCTGGACTGCCGTGTGTAAATTGTCGCTCCAGGTTGTCCACCTTTTGAGTAGCAGACGAGCAGCAGGTTGATTTATGTGTAGGCGAGGACGGGGTTCCGCTTGTAGATGCCGCTCCGTAATGGATCTGCCCGACGCGTTTCGAAGCTCCATCTGCTTCTCTTCAGGGGCATTAACGGAAGCGGTGTGCGCAACCGCTAACCCACTTCTCCATTTTCCATATGACACACCCACCGATGGGAGGCTCAAATGAGATTGTGTATTATGGGAAGCGTGGTGCGGAAAGCACATAATCAAGTCCTGTATGGACCCCGCAAGTGGGCCTGTCCTCGATCCCATGTACGCTGCTGTTTCACTTAAATGACTCCCAAGGATAACGGGGTGGTGCATACTCCGCGCCTGGACTGCTGCGTGTAAATTGTTACTCCAGGTTGTCCACCTTTTGAGTAGCACACGAACAGCAGGTTGATTTATGTGTAGGCGAGGACGGGGATCCGCTTGTAGATGCCGCTCCGTAATGGATCTGCCGGACGCGTTTCGAAGCCCCATCTGCTTCTCTTCAGGGGCTTTAACGGAAGCGGTGTGCGCAACGGCTAACCCACTTCTCCATTTTCCATATGACACACCCACCGATGGGAGGCTCAAATGAGACTGTGTATTATGAGAAGTGTGGTGCGGAAAGCACATAATCAAGTCCAGTATGGACCCCGCATGTGGGCCCGTCCTCGATCCCATGTACGGATACTCCACGGCTGGACTGCCGCGTGTTATCTGTTGATCCAGGTTGTCCACCTTTTGAGTAGCACACGAGCAGCAGATTGATTTATGTGTAGACGAGGACGGGGATCCGCTTGTAGATGCCGCTCCGTAATGGATCTGACCGACGTGTTTCGAAGCTCCATCTGCTTCTCTTCAGGGGCTTTAACGGAAGCGGTGTGCGCAACCGCTAACCCACTTCTCCATTTTCCATATGACACACCCACCGATGGGAGGCTCAAATGAGAATGTGTATTAGGGGAAGAGTGGTGCGGAAAGCACATAATCAAGTCCTGTATGGACCCCGCAAGTGGGCCCGTCCTCGATCCCATGTACGGCTGCTGTCTCACTTCCGTGACTCCCAAGGATAACAGGGTGGTGCATACTCCGCGGCTGGACTGCCACGTGTAAATTGTCGCTCCAGGTTGTCCACCTTTTGAGTAGCACACGAGCAGCAGCTTGATTTATGTGTAGGCGAGGATGGGGATTTGCTTATAGAATCCGCTCCGTAATGGATCTGCCCGACGTTTCGAAGCTCCATCTGCTTCTCTTCAGGGGCTTTAACGGAAGCGGTGTGCGCAAACGCTAACCCACTACGAGTCACATGAGTCCGTGAAAGGCACATTGAAACTGAAATTGTGCGGGACGATTGTCACTTCGACATGTTTTAAGATGCTGAACGGCAGGCGGCGGCTAAGGGCATGTTCAAGCGGCAGGAGAAAACGCCCATGGTAACAACAACGCCGGCAGTGGAAACGCCCAACAATCCACTTCTAATCACCTTGACAAAACTCGAAAGACTCCATGAAAGGGAGATCCGAAAATGGTGGGAGGCGACTAGTCTCACCAATTACATTAAGGAAGAAAGGGTACCACGAGGATTGAGGGTCCATACAGTGCTCTCATATGAAAACCCGGACCCAGAACTACTGACAGACTGGTTTGAGCACTATACTGCGAGGGGACACTGAAAATACTGGTCAAGTATGCATGGAGTGACAGAGAACGAGCATTGGCAGAAATCGCATCAATAAACACAGAGTTGGAAAGCGAAACGGAACCTAGCCTGATAACTACAATTGGGCGAATGAAAGAGCAAATGAAAGCCCGGATAGTCAAATATGAAGCCAAAATTCGACTTCGCAAACAAGAGAAATATGAAAGAGACGCAAATGATTACCATACAGGACGCATACTCACATATGCAAAGAAATACATAATAAATGCAACTGGGGAAGTGACATCTGAATCTTAATTACGAGGACATTCAGCCCTCGTCTGTGCCAATTCATCACTCTTCCTATAGCTGTCGCGGTCCTGATGTAATTAGGTAAGCAGACTCCTCTGTCGAGACGGCACACATCGCCGAACCATTTTCCCACTGTGCACAGAGGTTTATGCACACTTATTTCATCCCTTAGATACCTGTTGGTCTACATCCCTGACCTCTTGAATCATTAATTCAGCATCGTTCCCTACCAGTTGTGAATTCTGGCAACTATCTGTGAGGTAAGCCCCCCTACCAAGCAGACTCTTCAGTTCCAACAGCAGGTTGGCAATCCAACATTAATTAGCCCCTGCTTCTTCCAGACATCCCGTAGGCTACATACGGCCTCTACCACCAGCCCACCGTGCTGTGACTCTATCCTTCCGGTCAGTAGCTCCCTGTTAATTCGCAAAGTGAGCAATTAATCTATGTCCCCTTGACTCCCTGCCAATTGTAATACATGCTTAGGCTCATTGTGGTGCCCTTCCTTATAGGCACAGTGCGACTATACTTACCACCAGCCGACCTGCTGCCCTCCCAGGCTCCGCAATTGGAAGCCAGACCACTCCCTAATCAGTGGGTTGCATCTGAGGCAGTTACCGCTCCTAGGTAACTATTCCCTTCACATAGGTGCCAACTTCACACCAATAGCTCATTCAACTCACGTTATGGCTCCTGCACGCCTCTTATCGTTGCACGCAAGCTTGGCTTGCTTAGCACCTTCACCAGTTACGTCGCTTACCTCGTTGGCATGTTATAGGCACCGTTAAGAATTGGTTTTTGGTTGTGATACGCCTGAGAATGACTATAGGCACGTATTTATCACCACACAGCAAGGTCATGAAGCTGCCTGACACTGGCTGCCTGACACCTTCTCACATGAATGAGCCACAGCACTTCCAAGCATGGTATGGTAACGTATTGGAATTGTTCTAAGAGTAATTACAGCTGGCTAACTATATGTTATATGTTCCCTTCCTTCCTGTCAATACAGGCTTTTAATTCAGGCAAGCAATGAATGTCCTGATGATGATCCACTATTTTTAACTGGATCGAAACGCCGTCGACATAATATGTGGTTTAAGCACTAAGTTCACTATTATGTGCCTAAAATTCATGTGTTTTCCGCATATGTGAAGCAAATCGATTGTTAAATTAATCTTTTGCTCCTGTTCTTCCTAAAGGCCTGATAATCCCTAGTTGAATGTATTGTCTATTGTTTGTTCAGTACTGTGGATACAGGACTGTGTCCCACTGCTTTATTGTTTGTGCTGTTTGATTTACCTTACTTAAGCATCGCATTAAATTTTGAAGTCTGGCTGGAATTCTTGTTCATTATAGTGCATATTGTGGCCTATAATTATTTCAATTGGTATTTCTTCTTGTCAAGGACCATTGTTTTCCACTTAATTGATACCCCAGGTCCTTGCTTACCTAGAGGGTTCCCTTGTCTTTAATAATAATATGTTGCGCAATCGCTGGATTGCAAGGGATCAAATCCTATCTACTTCCTTCTGAAGTGGGCCCCTACTGTATCCCCTGTTCCTTTGCAAATTCCCCGTCCCCACTGTCCTTAATGTCTGTTCTGCCACCTGTGTACTCATTAGAATATATCCAGAAGATTTGTGAAGGTACTTCTTTATTCTCCGATATCACTGATAGTACCCCCTCCACTACACCATCTGCCCTGCCCGAACAATTAGAGAAATTAAAGAAAAAATATGTACGCTTAGAATTGATGACTCTTATGCTAAGGCAATACTTAAAAGCAGATATCATTCCGATAGGACTTATAGTAAGGAATATACCTGGTATTTTTACCCACAACCCTAAGTACATTACGAGCTTCAGTCACATTGGCACAACCTGCTCAAGACACTGGCTTGTCCTAGGAATTGAGATAGCTACTGAGACGCTTGATACCTTACTAATTGAAATTGAAGAAATTGAGAAAAAGATCAAAGACGACAGTCTAGTCCCTGACTCTAAAAAACTTTTAGACCAAGTTCAAAAAACAGTTGATGAATTTCAGCGAATTGAGCAAAATAAAAAGACCAATAAAGTTAAAAAAAGACATGAAATCCTTTCATATTGAATCAGCGTACCCTTACCTCCCGAAAGATTTCTACTTAAATCGATCCTACTCCAATCCCCGTAATTCAAAACCCTGGGGACGTTTCAACCAACGGCATACGCTGGTTGGGTTTTCTGATTCCTCAGTAGATCAATCTGAGAACTCTGATTCTAGTGACAATTCCGGCCACTCAAACAGAAATCCTGTTCCTAATAGGAATAATTTTTTAGACAGAGGCCAATCCAATACACCAGCCAGGGGCAGAGGCAAGAGGGTTCCTTGTTGGCACAACCCTCCAGGGGAACGTCAAACAAGACAGAAATTCTACAAGTGGTAAATTCCACCACGATGGATTCTCAGACTATCCCCATTTTCAATTTGTCTGCATACACTCTCTCCAACGCAGAAACTTCACTTCTTAGCAAAGGCCTTTCATTTGTGCCAACAATACGCACTGATTTTTTAGAGCTCCAAACTGAACTTCTGAGATTCTTCCGGAAAGTTCGTCTGGATGCTTTTTTTCAATTGAATCCTACACCCATGGTCACGTCTAACACCCGATTTAGACCACCATCCACTTTCCTTCCCACAACTGCGATGGTGCCTCCAGAGGTCATCACCTTCGAAAAAATGGTCTCAAAGGACCTGAATACACTGAAGGAAAGAAAAAGATGTATTCCCTATAACTTACCATTAGCAGAGAAGAAGGTCATTGATTCTCTTAAAAACCTTGACACACTTATCATTAAAAGTGCTGACAAAGGGGGGGTATCGTCCTCTAAAATAGAGATGTGTATACTGCAGAAATTCTGAGGCAGTTGTCTAACATCGACCACTACATGAGACCCCGACCAATCCAACTAAAGAACTACAGATTCTCATTTCAAAAGTCACAACAGAGGTCCTAGAACTAGGGATCATTAATCAGAAAGAGTACCAGTTCCTTAACACCAAATCGCCGCCAATGCCTGTAATCTACACCCTTCCCAAGATACATAAGAGCAGCACTGCCCCGCCAGGACGCCCTATTGTGTCGGGCTGCGGTTCAATTCTTGAACCTCTGGGTAAATACGTCAACTTTTTTATCAAGGACTTTGTACCAGAAACCCAATGTTATGTTAGGGACAGCATGGCTATAGTCAACTTCATTGAGGACACACCCTTCACTGTGGGTGACCAGTTGTTGTGTACAATGGACGTTGAGTCCTTGTACACAAACATCCCCCAAACTGCTGCCCTTTTGGTCATACGTGACATTCTTGATACCAGGCCCAGACCCCACCGTGTCCCCACAGTTTTTATACTCCAACTGTTGGAAATCTGTTTGACCAAAAACGTATTTTCCTTTGACCAACAGTACTTTCAACAAATCAAAGGTACTTCCATGGGGGCTGTTTTGCCCCCAACCTGGCAATATTGTTCATGGACCAATTAGAGACGAACTCGATTCTAACACCTTCCAATCCCTTTTCATCAGGTATCTCCATTTGGAAACGTTATATTGATGATGTGTTTTTAATCTGGAATAGTGATGTGGAGAATCTGAATCTATTTATTAATTGGCTGAATAATAATTGTTGTGGGCTCACATTTACCAGCTCAACTGACACTGAATCTATCCCTTTCCTGGATCTGAACATATATCACCTTGAGGGATATTTACATACAAGGCTACATCGCAAGCCCACAGAGAGGAACACGCTGTTATCCTATAACAGTAACCACCCTAGAGCCTTGAGGGACTCCTTGCCCTACTCACAGTTCCTCCGCATCAGGCGTAACTGTTTTGCGAAGGAAGATTATTGTAAGGAGGCTGGAGTACTATCCGAAAAACTAAAACACAGGGGCTATCCCAACAGATTAGTCCGAACAGCTGTCAAGCGTGCATGGTATTGCCCGAGGGAGGTATTGCTTTGTCCCAAAGAAAAAGAGTCTAACACTAGGCTAGCCTGTGTATCCACCTTCTCACCCGTGTCCAATGAGTTAAAAAAAAGCATACTTAGACATTGGCCCACCCTGAACGCCGGTACCCTTCAATTTGACCGCCCACTGTTTGCGTTCAAAAAGAGTGCCAATCTTAAAGACCACTTGGTCAGAGCTGCTCTACCAAACCCCCCCACTTTGAGTACAATAGACTCCCTGTGGACCCAGACACCATTAGTGGGGCACGCAAAGTGTGGATCTTGCAACGTATGTGAGTTCACTATTGAAGGCAAGTGTTTTGTATTTAATAAAGTGACTATCAATTGTAAAAGCTTTACTAACTGCAACAGCAGTGATGTGATTTACTTGTTCCATTGCCCATGCAAACTGATATATGTGGGATAAACGAAGCAAAAGATCAAGACAAGGATTTGTCAACACCGCAGTCGAATTCCCTGCAAAACTCCCAACGCTCCATTGGTGGACCACTTCACCGACAAAGGACACACAGACAATGATTTGAAATGGACTGTCCTTAAATCCGTGAAGTTACCACCGCGTGGAGGCGACATTGGACTCTTACTTAACAGAGAAGAACTTAAAATGATCCTACTTCTGGACAGAATACAAAGTGGCCTCAATCGTAATGAGGATTGGACCTCACTCCTGTAAAATCTGGTTTTAGTTTCTTGATTAGGGACTACACTTCTCTTCTGTGATAATTGTAAATTCGTTTTTATGAATGCGTACCTACTGTGCTAATTATTGGTTTTACCATGTCTGATTAAGTCACCTGCATGAATCTCATAATTCACCAATTCACCCCCTCCACTCCAACCCCCCCTGCATTGTCATGAGCGTTCTACATGTATGCCACCAACTACTGGCTGCCCCGACAACCAAACCGTTCCAAGATGTCTGCCAATTATGTTGGCTGCCCTCACCAACATGGCTGCCAAATTATGTCACCTCCCTCCTCCAATATGGCCGGCGTAATCATTACCTCTGAGCACGCCCAGACTCAGGCAGTCTATGGCGCGATTGAGCACCGAGACGTCTCTGGAAGTTCTACTCCGAACATCAGGTAAGCGTTACCCCTTTAATCCTCCTATATTACATCGCTATTACGTGGCGTTATAATTCCCTCACAGCAGCCCTTTGCCTTCAGAGGAGCCTTCATTAAGGCTACCGCGATCCATACCTAGGAATTACCGGCCAACTAATAGGTAAGCTACCGCCCCTGCTGAGACTGCACGCATTGGCTAACTGCCGTACCCATGTACACGGAGGTTCATGTACAATTCTCTTCCTCCCTAGACACCGATTGATCTACATCCCTGACCACCTTAATTACGAGGACATTCAACCCTCGTCTGTGCCAATTCAGCACTCTTCCTATAGCTGTCGCGGTCCTGATGTAATTAGGTAAGCTGACTCCTCTGTCGAGACGGCACACATTGCCGAACCATTTTCCCACTGTGCACGGAGGTTTATGCACACTTATTTCGTCCCTTAGATACCTGTTAGTCTACATCCCTGACCTCTTGAATCACGAGGACGATCGCCCCCTGCCTGCATTAATTCAGCATCGTTCCCCTACCAGTTGTGAATTCTGGCAACTATCTGTGAGGTAAGCCCCCCTTCCAAGCAGACTCTTCAGCTCCAACAGCAGGTTGGCAATCCAACATTAATTAGCCCCTGCTTCTTCCAGACATCCCGTAGGCTACATACGGCCTCTACCACCAGCCCCACGTGCTGTGACTCTATCCTTCCGGTCAGAAGCTCCCTGTTAATTCGCGAGGTGAGCAATTAATCTATGTCCCCTTGACTCCCTGCCAATTGTAATACATGCTTAGGCTCATTGTGGTGCCCTTCCTTATAGGCACAGTGCGACTATACTTACCACCAGCCGACCTGCTGCCCTCCCAGGCTCCGCAATTGGAAGCCAGACCACTCCCTAATCAGTGGGTTGCATCTGAGGCAGTTACCACTCCTAGGTAACTATTCCCTTCACATAGGAGCCAACTTCACACCAATAGCTCATTCAACTCACGGAATGGCTCCTGCACGCCTCTTATCGTTGCACGCAAGCTTGGCTTGCTTAGCACCTTCACCAGTTACGCCGCTTACCTCGTTGGCATGTTATAGGCACCGTTAAGAATTGGTTTTTGGTTGTGATACGCCTGAGAATGACTATAGGCACGTATTTATCACCACACAGCAAGGTCATGAAGCTGCCTGACACTGGCTGCCTGACACCTTCTCACATGAATGAGCCACAGCACTTCCAAGCATGGTATGGTAATGTGTTGGAATTGTTTTAAGAGTAATTACAGCTGGCTAACTATATGTTATATGTTCCCTTCCTTCCTGTCAATACAGGCGTTTAATTCAGGCAAGCAATGAATGTCCTGATGATGATCCACTATTTTTAACTGGATCGAAACGCCGTCGACATAATATGTGGTTTAAGCACTAAGTTCACTATTATGTGCCTAAAATTCATGTGTTTTCCGCATATGTGAAGCAAATCGATTGTTAAATTACTCTTTTGCTGCTGTTCTTCCTAAATGCCTGATAATCCCTAGTTGAATGTATTGTCTATTGTTTGTTCAGTACTGTGGATACAGGACTCTGTCCCACTGCTTTATTGTTTGTGCTGTTTGATTTACCTTACTTAAGCATCGGATTAAATTTTGAAGTCTGGCTGGACTTCTTGTTCATTATAGTGCATATTGTGGCCTATAATTATTGCAATTGGTATTTCTTCTTGTCAAGGACCGTTCTTTCCCACTTATCTGAATCAGACATCACTGAGAACGAATCCGAAGGGAACCAATCGGACCCGGACGAACAAAGGGGCAACAAAGGATCGAAAGGAATGGAAAGAAATAAAAGAACCCCTTTTCAAGAGGAGTTCGAAGTGATAAAGAAATCGTGGCTCCGGGGAGGGAAAAACAAACCACCAGATACAGCTTCCCCAGGAACAGGAAAAGAAGGAGAACAAGAAGGGCAGGTGGGGGGAAGAAGAGGCAGGGGCGGCGTGGGGCCATCCCGCTGGTCGAAACGGAACTGCACCAACAAGAAGTAATGCCATCCGCCAGCAATACCCCAATACCCCCCATCACAGGAGATGACCAAGACAATCTTACAGTAGTCAATTTAACAAGCAGAGAGCTTACGACTGATGAAGAACAAGTCCTAAGCCTGGGACTAACATTCTGCCCCAACAATGAGTTGGAATATACGCAGACTAAAATAGACTTGTTCCTCTTCACACAAAAGTTAAAATTACACAAATACTTTAAATTACGACCGCATCTACAAGATAAGGGGATTAAAGGATCCAGGATAACTGCTACTGATGCTTTAAGCATCAGGGATCTACACACCATTGAAATCCTGGATAACCCGGAATTAGAACAGACACCGAACCTTGCTCAACTAGATATGGCGCAAGGAGCTGAAATGCAAGGAGTAGAACAGGAGAGAGACGACAGTGGATTTAAACCAGTCTCAATCTTTGTCCCTCAATCCCTCTGGGATGCAGTGGATGTATTTTCTGAAGCCATGAACAATGATCTAATAAGATATCGTAAAGCGGACCACCATGAATTTAATTACAACTTCACGGAACCACAAAAGCACGCACTGAAGACCCTGATGGCAGACACGAGCGTCATTGTGAAACCCTCAGATAAGGGTGGGAACGTGGTCCTAATGACCAGGGACTATTATAAACAGGAAGCTCTGAGGCAGCTCTCAGACGAGAAGTTTTACAACAAATGTACCAATGAAACTTACCAACAAAGTATCAAAGACTATGGTACATTGATTACAAAATGGTACGGTGGCTTCAGATGCTTAACAGGGACGAACATCTGTTCCTACGAACTAACTGTCCCGCGACTCCAACATTCTACCACCTCCCAAAATTACATAAGCATCGTGACTGCCCACCTGGTCGTCCAATTATTTCCTCTATTGGAAGCCTAACAGAAAATATGTCCCATTTTGTTGATAACACCTTGTTTCCCTTGGTATCAACCTTGGAATCTTATGTGCGGGACACAAAAGACTTTTTGATGAAAATACAGGACCTTGTGTGGGAATCAGGATACCTGTTGATGGTCTTTGACATTATGAATAGAACACAAGAGAGCAACCCTGCCCTATGATATAGTGGTCCTAGAGAGGATCCAATCAGTATGAAAGGGGTGATTTATCTAGGAGCCAGTACTGCACATAACAAGAGACAAGTCAATCCAGATATACTCAGAGAAGATATATATTTTTTGAATATATATATATTTTTTATTTTTTTCTCATCTTCTTTGGTTTAAATATAACAAAAGGTACAAAAGTTAATTACATTGTATGAATCCACATTATATTGATAATATCAAAAACACATGATACGGGGAGAGATAAAAGGGAGGAAAGTTAATCCTATAGCATAGCCTACCCAGTAACATACCGCACTACATTCATACTCTCAAACTCATTCATTCCATTTCAGGCAATCCAATGTTCTTTCATTCAGCTTTCATTCACTCATATGGTCCTGGTATTTGCAACATAAAGATGTTAAATTTGTTGCATCGGTCAGAATGTTATTCCAGGGAGCAGATGACGTATAGGAAAGTCCTGATGGATATGGGTCAGTGTGCCGTTTTCCTCTCCCCGTATCATGTGTTTTTTGACATTATCAATATAATGTGGATTCATACAATGTAATTAACTTTTGTACCTTTTGTTATATTTAAACCAAAGAAGATGAGAAAAAAATAAAAAATATATATATATTCAAAAAAAATATATCTTCTCTGAGTATATCTGGATTGACTTGTCTCTTGTTATGTGCAGTACTGGCTCCTAGATAAATCACTCCTTTCATACTGATTGGATCCTCTCTAGGACCACTATATCATAGGGTAGGGTTGCTCTCTTGTGTTCTATTCATAGTTTCTTTCCCCCTACAGCCTGCCCACATCATTAAAACCCACTGGGGAACCCCCTTCTTTCTCTGATGGTCTTAGACATCACTAGTTTATATACTAGGATAGAACATCAACACGGCCTAGAAGCTGTTAAATATGCATTGGAACAACGCCAGCTACGCTTTGCAAGACATAATACTATGATTCTTGAATTTGTACAATTCAGCTTAACCCACAACATTTTCTTATTCGAGGATCAACTGTATATTCAGAGGTCTGGGACGGCGATGGGCACCTGCTTTGCCCCCAGCTATGCAAATTTATTCGTAGGCTGGTGGGAGGGGCAGGTGCCCAGGAGCTGTACAGTTGGAGAACAGGAGGGTAAGGTCATATGTTGGCATCGTTACATCGATGACCTATTCATTGTATGGAGTGGTGGATGTGACACAGCACAAGAATACATCAATGTGCTGAACAGAAACAATGTTAACGTTCACTTTTCAGGGACAGTTAGTCCGGTGGCAGCGGACTACCTGGACTTGAAAATATTTATAGATATTTATAGAAGAAGGACATCTCCATACATGCCTGTTCAGAAAGGAAACTGCTGGCAATTCTACACTCTTTGCCAGCAGCAGTCACCCTCCCCAACTGATTAATAGCATCCCTTACGGGGAACTACTTAGGCTTCGTAGAAACTGCTCAAGGGAGTCTGACTTCGAAGTGGCTGCCTCGGAGTGTGTATCCCGTTTTAAAATCAGGGGATACGGTGAAAAATTGCTGAGTAAGACCCTAACTAGAGTAAGGAAAATTGAAAGACATACTCTTTTGACTACCAATCCTGAACGGAGTAGACGTACTGAGCATACAGGTGATAACAAGGGAAAATTCAGAGTAATAACTCCATATTCGTCAGGGGCAGAAGATCTAAGAGTGATGCTAAAGAAGAACTGGCACATTCTCCTGACGGATAACGTGCTTAGGGAAGACCTACCATCCCATCCTCTCCTAACGTTCAGTAAAGCCAGATCAATAGGCGATATGCTAGTGACCAGCCATTTTGATCAATTACCCCAGAGAATCAACACCTTAAGGGATCAAAAAGGTTTTTATCCCTGTGGCCGCTGCAAGGCGTGCGCAGGAAGTAGACAGGTCCTGTCGTACGTAATAGCAGATACAGGGAGAAAAATGAGCAAAAACAAATTTATCACCTGTAGTACGCAGTATGCCGTCTATTGTCTGCAGTGCCCATGTGGCTTACGCTACATCGGGAGCAGTATTAAGGAGCTCAAGTTAAGGATACTTCAGCACCTAAGAGCCATTGATAAGGTAGACCAGGCTTATCCAGTGGCCCGCCACTTCGCGGAGGCTCATAAGTAGGACCGTAGTAAACTTCAATATTTCGGTCTGGACATCATGCCTCCCAATGTACGAGGTGGTGACCGGCTGCGGAGGTTAAGGAGGCTAGAATCCAGATGCATCATAGATCTTTCAACAAAACACCCTAAAGGTCTCAACAGTGGGGAGGAGATGGCATTTCATCTGGGGAAATGATACATACCAACCCCCATTGAGCTATGAGACCGGGAAGATCCATATTGTCATATCACACTATATAGCCGAAATAAGATCTTGTTTGAATGATAATGTACCTTTATAATGAGGTCTTATACCATTATATGAGAAGGTTCTATGTATAACAGAATAGTTGAAATTTGTCAGGTGAATGGTATTGCTATACAGAAATTTTGCTCAGTTTTTTTGAATAATCTTGCTGTCTTCTATGATGACATTTTGAGATTGAGAACTTGTATTGGGATCAAATGATATATGAAATTCCCTGTATTGAAAATAAGTTCTTGAGTATATGGAAAACTAACTGACATTATTGTTAACTGAGCACATCAGAATAGTCTGGAGGCAAAAGCATTATGAAGCAGAACTATTCAACTTTATTGCCAGAAATTGAGATTTGATGGAAATTTGGGTGATTATTCTACTGTGACCACTTGTTATGTCCATGATTGTTGATGAATTATCCATTTTCTAATTCTTTAATTTCTTGATTTTCATGTCACTTATTACCTGCCGCCAAACAAGCCGCATTTAGCCTTACCAACCTCTTGGTTCTATTTATAAGTAACTTCTAATGACTGTTATTGAATGTGAAGTCTTATAAAATGATGGACACACTGATTTGTTTGACATGGGACATTAGCCGATCCACGGCTTTATTACCTTCCATTGTATGGATTAGGCATATTAATTGTACCACAACCTTACAGGGGCCATTGCCCATCTATGGGCTGAATCTTTATTAAATGCGTAATACTGACTTGCATTAAGAATACAGATAACACTGTAAGATGGCCGCCCCTATTTTGTTTGTGGCGTAAGTCCCTTGTCTATGTTGATGTCCAAAAAGATGTGGGTTTGGCTTTTAAAAACATGTCTACACTAATCGCAGTGTAACACACACTGACGAAGGCAGCACGCCGAAACGCGTCTGTGTGTGCCCTTTCCGCGCAATGAAATCTAGCGTGATTTGACATATTTTGCCCTCCGAGTGCTGTTTCATCCTTTCATTGAAGGTTGGGAGGAATTGGAGCGTTATATATATATATATATATATATATATATATATATATATATATATATACATATATATACATACATATATATACATAAATATATATTACCTACTGGCAGTCGCCAGTAGGTTATTATAGTTAGGACCTAGTTTCCATAGGAAATCCACAACATTCTATTTGGAATAACTTTGGCGCTGGTGGACGAATATTCGTGAATTTCCCCAAGAAAATGGCCTGCTCAGTTCTATTTCTGTCCCTGAAAGTTTGGGGGTGATTCATCAAGCGGGGGCCGAGAAAAAAGGGGGGACCCAAAACGTTTTTACCCCATGCAATTTTTCATAGGGATCTTTAGCCAGGGCTACAGCCCGAACGGCTGAACGGAATTACATGAAATTTGGCAGAGAGGTAGAGTTCATGTTAGCAGACTGTGCTTTTTGTTAAATGTTGTAAATCTGTTCAGTAGTTTCTGAGAAAATTGCAAGTAAAATCATAGCAACATCTACAGACAGAGTTCAGCTCGCGTACTGAAATCTGTTCAATTACGAGCGCGAGATGCATGCTGATTGGCTGTGAACTGTCTGTCAACACTTGAAACCAGGAAGTGTTGGCGGACATCTTGTGCCTCGCTAGAATGGAGTCACAAGAAAACAGTAAAACATAGTCGAGAAATAAGGGAAGGGGGTAGGGTAGAGACATTCTGACCCTCTAGGCTTGCTCAGGGGGTCGTACATGGATGTTTTGGCTCTTTTTTAAATAAATTTTATTTTAAGAAAAATCGCGGCTTATGTGTATTGAAATACGTACAATTACAAGCAGGAGCTGCATGCTGATTGGCTGTTAATACTCCAAACCAGGAAGAGTTGGAAGCCATGTTATTTGTCGGGAGAGCGGAGTCAGAAGAAAACAGTAAAACAAAGTTGAGAAATAGGGAAACAGGGCAGGGTGGAAACATTCTGAGCCTATAGTCTTGGTCAGGGGGAGGTACATGGATCTTTAGGCTCAATTTTTATTTAAAAAAAATAATGTCGGGGTACTCGTGCAGTAGTTGTACGCTGTGAAAAAGTTGAAAAAAAAGTAGAAGTCCGTTTTATTTATTAGGTACCGGGGGAAATTACGGGGGCAATTTTTCTGCATAATGGTTAATTGTAATGTGCCCGAGCATTGAGGAATGGAACTCCTCTGGTTTTATTTTGAAGTATGCGGGGGGGTTACGGTCGTACTCCCCGCAGTCTCGGTGAGCGGCACCCCTCGGGTCTTTTAAAAAAAAAAAAAGTTTTGAAGTCTCTCTCTCTGTCTCCCTGTACACGTCTCGGGGAATGCCACATTTCTGGGGCAGTGATATGTAAAATGACCTACCAGCTCCAGGTACCTGCATTGTGTGGAGTTTCTTATTAATGTTGGAAGGGTGGGCTTGATAATACGTCCTTGTTAATTCCCATAGAAGCCTATGTTCTGATGTTAACATGGACTTCTATTGGAAATAACAAGGCCGTATTATGAAGGTGATTATCGCCGTTTTATCAACAGTTTCCTGCCATCAAAATGGTGATAATTTTAACAGCGGTCCTTGATAATATGCACCTAAGTTTAGTGGTAAAAAAAAAAGAGCAGTGGGCCATATTATCAACAAAAGGCGATACATTATCGTCGCTTTTATTGGTAGGAAACTGCCGATAAAGCGGCAATAATGGGCTTGATAATATGCCCTTGTGAATAACCATAGCAGCCCAGGTTGACATCAGAACTTGGGCTGCTATGGGAATTTACAAGGGCCTGTTATCAAGCACATTATCACCGCTTTATCAGCAGTTTCCTGTTGATAAAAGCGTCGATAATGTATCGCCTTTTGTTGATAATATGCTCCTTCATTTCTATGATAGTATGAAAAGCTTTCCTTTTTTTTGGTGTAGCAGTTGTACTGTCTTTACATGCTCAGCGTCGTTTTGAAGCCCATGTTTTCTTTTTCTTCAAGTTTAACAAGCAAACCTTTCTTTATATCAGTTAGGAAATCTGTCACTTTCTTTTCCGGGTTCGTGTCATCCGCTGCTGTACTTTTGTACAGTATTAATAGTCATATTTTTTATATATTTATTTGAAAGGGAGTGCAGAGGAGCCAAGCGTTGATTACGTACTTTGTCCACTGCCATTTTAGTAGAACTCAGTAGTTTTCAATCCTAGTCTTGACTATCTTACCATAGTATTTAAACAATATTTTTATTGTGGGCTGTCATACCCCTCCCCCAAAAAATTAAAGAAGTATGTCGTTTTTTTATTAACTTTTATTAAAAAATAAATATAAACGAACTCAATTAGAACTATATTAGAACTGGAAAAATAACCTAATCAATGTTATAAACAAATTGTGAAATGGATTCCAAAAGGTGTCCGATTGGTAATCTGCAAAAGAAAAAAGAAAATTAGAGTTTAGAATTATGTAGATGTGAGTAAATGACCTGAAGCATTACGGGGCATATTATCAAGAACAGCGATAAAATTATCGCTGTTTCAGCGGTAGGAAACGGCAGCTAAAGCGGCGATAATGGGCTTGATAATATCCTGTTGTGGATTCGCTAGCAGTGTAGGTTCAGGTGTTAACCTGGGCTACTATGGGCATATTATCAAGCTCATTATTGCAGCTTTAGCGACAGTTTCTTGCCGCTGAAACGGCGATAGTTTTACCGCCGTTCTTGATACTATGCCCCTAAAAGTTTTGGTAACTCTACGGTTTTACGTGTGCAGTGTGACTCGTACATTACAGTTCTGTTATAGTGCTGCTTTCAAGTGGTGTCTATATGGAAGTGCCTAGTGCATTACTAACGCCCGTTATGCCGAATTATTTCTAATGCATTCCTGTGAAGGCTTTGTAGATCTAGGCTTTTGTGCTTACCGTTGTATAAACCTTGGGGGCAAACACATTAGAAAGTAGACTTCACAACTTAAGTTCAACAATTCTTCTATACGTCCAAGCAGACAGCAGTGTCTAAGTTTAAGAGAGAAAGAGAAATTATGTCACAGAGAGCGAGAGAAAGAGAAAACAACATTAAAACTGTGTCGCAGAGTCTGGAGTTGAGATTTTTTCCTTGCATCAATTTAACCATGTTAAAAGTGATTTAAAAGTGGTGTAATAATTTGTAGATCTGTTTGTCAGACTGTTGTAACGTATCTGTTGTCACTGCTCGGAGGTAATTATAGAATTTAAACAGAAGCTACTGTACAGTACGCTCTCTGAGCCATAATATCAAGCCTGGGCGACAAAATTATCGCCACTTTATCGGCAGGAAAGTGTTGCTAAAGTGGCGATAATGGGTTTGATAATATGCTCTGTGGAATTCCAATCGAAGGTCATGTCTGATGTCCTTCACATCTAACATGAGCTTCGATTGGAATTCTATAGAGCATATTATCAAACCCATTATCGCCACTTTCCTGCCTATAAAGTGGTGATAATTTTGTCTCCCAGGCTTGATAATATGGCCCTCTCTCGTTTCACAAATAAAGCTAACACTACAATTTTACGAGTGCAGTGTACCTGGTATATTTCAGTTGTTATAGTGCCGCGTTCAAGTTGTGTCTATATGGAAGTGCCTTCTGCGTTACTGATGCCCGTTATGGCGACTTATTTCTAATGCATTCCTGTGAAGGCTTTGTAGATCTAAGCTGCTGTGCTTACCTTGTATAAAGAGTTCGGCCACAGGAGTTCACCACTACACTTGAACTCTGCTTCTATACGTCAAAGTATATTCAATAAGTTTCAGAGAATTCCATTGCTGTTGGTCGATAGGCCGTAGTTGCTTCTGTACAATGTTTGCTGAAGGAAACAAAAGGATTAGTTATCGTAAACTGAGTTGCGTAACTACTATCAAAAGGGAATTTTAATGTGAGTTCTTAATATTCCGTAGTTAAGAGTGTTGCAGCTACAGCAAACAAAGGAATATCAATAAGTTAATAGAGGCTTGGGACAGCCTCGTGACGTAGAAAAAAAAATACTATCATTGACGCACAATTAACAATAGGCCTAAGCACGTGGCGTAGTACAGACATGTGACACAGAAATTTATGCTCGCACAATTTTTAAGGTTAGAGGTGTATAGGACCTCGTGACTTATAAAGAAATATTTCAATTATGTAAGTACAATTTAAAACCATTGAGGGTTAGGAAAGCCATATGAAAAATAGTATTATGCATATACAATTTATAGTGGAGGCTGATGTTGTGATGTCTTCTCTTACCTTTGTGTTTGTCGTCTTTTGTCGTGTCTTGAAAGGCTGTGGTTTCGCTGAATCTGGGGTGTTTTCGACAGTCTGTGTGTCATCGCAGCAGAGGCAGGCAAAAGAGAGTGTGCTCACGTCAATGCCCGCATTATATGGGAACCGCAGGGGCTGACCAAACCAAGCCCAGGGATGTCGTTGGTAGCGTTTTCGCAGTGTGCAAGAATGATGGCCCTGGGGGACATCCCATTGGCTAATGCATTGGTTTCCAGGCAAAATGATAGCAAGCATGCTTGGTGGTGGCATGTGTGTAGTGGTGGCAGGCGTGCACCGCGCATGTGCAAGTGTGAGTGTATGCACAAACAATTAACAACAGAGAGAGATGAGGGCGTTGTTATCATGTGCGCAGAGGCAGGCCCAGAATCGGATCTGCAATGATTCAACACTTCTAATCATTCTCCTGAGCGCGCCCTGAGCTCTGATTTGTCACTGAAAGGGTGATCGCACCATAGTTTGTACTGCTTATCATACTCAGCGTGTACCCGAGCATACAGTACGAATATGCTTTGATGTTACGCGTCGCATTAAAGCTTCAGTTTGATGTGTAATGTACGGCGTTCTGTATGCGAATGGGGGCAATGTTTCTACTTGGTTTAAAACATGTATGTATTTAATGTACATATTAAGGGCAGACATTTGGGATAACTATGAATTTTTTTAAACACTTGTAATAATCATATATTACTTTTAAAAAGAATTACACAAATCGTGGTAGAACATCATGCGCATCATAAGCGTACGTAAAGCCATGTGACTTAAAAAGTAGAGATTTGATTGGTTCATAACTTTTCCTTCTGCGAATGTTAAAAGTTCCGTCTCATTATAATTATTCGACTATGATTTTCGAAGATGAAGCATTTGTTCTGAGAATCTTCTCAAACAGAAGGAAGATCACAATAATAAGAGCAATGGAGTGACATTCCAGCAGTTCTTCAGAGGGAGATTTCATTCCTGAAGAACCTCCAAAGAAGAGGAAAGAAGCTCTAATTTGAAAGTTTTTCACTTTTCCAGAAGGTCAAAAAAAGGTTAATGCTCCAGAAGTAACTTGTAAAATTTGCGACACAACTCTTTCAAGGGGTGATCCATGTAAAAAATACTCTTTTGGCACAGCAAATATGGTGCTACACGTGAAGAAATTGCACCCCAAGAACTTTGCTCGAGCTGCAACACAAGAACTCACCTGCTGCTACACCTAGCACATCAACTGCATTTTCAGCAAGCAGTCCACACCCACATATTGATTCTGACTTTGCTAAAGTTAAAATTCTACGCATTTATTGCGATAAACTTTTGTGTTCTGGGGAACAGTCTATAGACTTGATGAAACGCCGGATGCAGGATCATTGCTGTCCGCGACATTAATTGTTCTTTTTTCCACTCTTTTGTTCTGAATTTGTTGAGAAAACACACAAAAAGTACAAAACAAAAAAAACTGTTCTTTTTAGAACTACCTTCACTGATCAAAGAAAGAACTATATTTCTATGTTAGTGTGTAAAAGTTTGTCAGAATGAATGTATAGTTCATAAATGAATGAATAAATATGTTACTAGTGTATGGAGAATGTGAAAGTGCAGAACTATAAGGAACTGCTACAGCATAAATCTATAAGGTGTTTATCTATGGTATACTGTAGTATGTCCGAAGCACTTGAATGTATCATATGTACATAAATATGTTACAAGTCTATGTTTCAATTTGCGTTGCTGGTGAAAGTGCCTGGGTGAATTTGTATGTCTTAGGGGTGGATTTATAATCCCCTTATGCCTCTTTTACCCAGCCGTTGTGTCACTTATGTGACACAGCGGCGGTGCAAAAGAAGTGCCATGGTGTGTGGTATTAACAATGTGACGCATCTGGAGGGTGTATTACATTGTAAAGTGCTGCGCCAGAAGAGGGTTTCTTGTGCAGAAAGGGGTGCAGCAAGGCCTCCTAAAAGTGAATGAGTGAAATGTATAACATTTTATTCAGTGACTTTTGAGCTTATGCTGCATCAAAACCTTGCACATGCTTGAAGCAGGTGTAAGAATTGATACAGCATTGTGAGCATGGGGCCCCAAGTGTTATAGTTGCAACCGACGTCAAGCAATAATTCATCCACAAATTACTTTGCAATTTAGTTTTGTTATTATTTTATAATAAGAATATGAAATATAATCTAAAAAATAAAATAAATATACATTTTTATATTAAAAATATAACAAATTAGTATAAAAGAAAGATATAATAATTAATACATTTATAAATTATCATTTACAAAACCTATGAAATTCACTGAAGAAACCATAGGTTTCACACACGTTATAGATAGGTATTAGCATTTAAAAAACCATGCAAATTCATTGAAAATACCGTAGGTTTCACACGATATAGTTAGCTGAACATTTCAGGGATGTCATATGAGATGTCATCAGTGATGTCATGAGTGATGTCACTGACCAAGTCAAGAGTGATGTAATATGTGACGTTATCAGCAGTGCATTGCGGGCACGCAAGTTATAGTTAGCTGAGCTAACTATAACAGAGGAATTTCAAAGGTTTTTTATGAGAGAAATGTTCAGCTAACTATAACGTGTGAAACCTATGGTTTTTTCAATGAATTTGCATGGTATTTTCAATGCTAATTCCTAACTATACCGTGTGTGAAACCTATGATTTTTTCAGTGAATATATATATATATATATATATATATATATATATATATATATATATATATATATATATATATATATATATATATATATATATATATATATATATATATATTCACTGAAAAAAACATAGGTTTGACACCAGTTATAGTTAGCTGGAAATTTTACTGACATAAAACCAATGAAATTCCACGTTATAGTTAGTTGGACTCACTATAACTTGCGCGTGTAATGCACTGCTGATGACATCACATATTACATCACTCATGACATGGTCAGTTACATCACTCATGACATCACTGATGACACCATCCTTGTGACACAGCGACTGATCTCCTTTCACTGTAAAGTAACCCTTGAAACACATATTCAAAAATAGAAACTAACATTTCAAAAAAGTGGATATACCCATACCAGTTACAACAACAAATTCAGTAATTTCACCATCTATGTACACATTCACACATTCACCAACAGTTTTATATAGTCACTCATACATATACTCACTCATCATATGTAGTGATACACCTATTCATCCTGTTACACAACGACAGTCATCAACAAGTTACTCAAACATATACTCACATATGCAAATAAACTAATAAACATCCATTTATTTGCATATACAGATATACACACACTACCACCTTACTTCTAAGGAAACTTATACATATGTACTCTTTTAAAAAATCACTTATAGAAACACATACTTATTTAAACAGGAACTCTTACAATCTCTCACTTTCACATATACTGACTTATATACATCAATACTCACATATACTAGATTAAAATATATCTTGTTACTGATAAACACACTACTGAGATAGGCATTCAATCACTAACACACACATATACACACTCATCTACTCATACAGTCCTGCACATATGCTGTTTTCAAAAAACATACAAACAGTGAGTCAGTCTTTGATGCATCTATGTGCTAAGTAACACCCCCACCAAACCATACAGACACTCATACTGATATTAAAAAAAACATATAATAACCCATATACACACACATGTAGCTACTCACCAACCCATACAGCCACTTATACACAAAGTGAAACACTGATACATATATTTAAATTTTTAAACATTACTCGCTAATATATGTATTCACTAAGATACACTTAATAAGCCAGTTACCAATCAATTTAAAAAAAAATATCCATTTATACACTTATTTAAACTTTTATTCTTCCATCGACCTTTACATATACATATATAAAACATATTTATTTTTCAGAAAGACACACATTCACTGGATGGTGTCATCAGTGATGTCATGAGTGATGTAACTGACCATGTCATGAGTGATGTAATATGTGATGTCATCAGCAGTGCATTACACGCGCAAGTTATAGTGAGTCCAACTAACTATAACGTGGAATTTCATTCATGTCAGTAAAATTTCCAGCTAACTATAACTGGTGTCAAACCTATGGTTTTTTCAGTGAATTTCATAGGTTTTTCAAATGCTATCTCCTAACTATAATGTGTGTAAAACCTATGGTTTTTTAAGTGAATTTCATAGTTTTTTTGAATGCTAGTTCCTAAGTATGTAATCACGTTCGTAACTAGATAGTGTCACCGCCTACACGTCCTGAGAAGCGCATGCAAAGTCTTGTGACTTGTAAACAAGACTTCCAATTGGTTCTTAGTAGTTTCTGTTCTGGAATTTACACGAAGCACTCCACCCACTTTCCTCACAATCTTTTCTACTCTCAAGAGACAACAACATCGAGCATCTTCCGGAAAACTTTGCTGAAATGGCTGCCCTTTCGCATTCATCTTCCGAATCTGAAGGAAATGAGCGACCACCGTTAAGAAGAAAAAAGGAATCTTTCATTCAATTTTTTACTTATCCTAAAGATCAAAAGAAAGTGAATGCGCCAAAAGTAACCTGCACAATATGCAATCCGGAGCTCTCAAGGGGAAATCCAAATAAAAAATATTCCTTTTCTATACACACCATGCAGCGGCATGTTAAACAAAGGCACCCTGAGCATTATGCAAAAGCATCGACAAGAGCCCTGGCCACGCTATTACCATCAGAGGTGGCCAGCACATCTTCTGGTGGACGACCTGTATCTCCATCGAGTGCTGAGATGGACTTGAGACCATATCTTGCGAAGGTGCACATGAAATGCAACGAGTGTGGAGAAATTCTTTTGTACGGAGAGCAGAGCCTCGTTCTTATTCAACTCAAAATTGAAAGTCATAAATGCCCCAAGAAAAGATAAATTTCTTTACTTCATTTTCATAGTATTACATACTGAAAAATGTAGTAGCAACTTTAAAAAATCGAAAGCATCATAACACTTGTTTCCCCAAAAAAAAAAAAAAAAAGTTCTTTTCAGAACTACCTCTTTCTACCAAAACGTGCTCCAAGAGCATATTATGAGATGTTTTTTCGCCGCTTTATTTTAGTGCGAGACCGGGTGCGCGCACCCTCCTATCGCGTACAGGACCTGACACTTGCATGTGAAGTCATGTGACTTCAAAACAACACTTCTAATTGGTTCTTGGTAGTTTCTATTCTGGAATTTACACGCAGCACTCCACCCACTTCCATCACTTTCTTTTCTACTCTCAAGAGAGAACAACGTTGAACATCTTCCCGAAGACTTCGCTGCAATGGCTACCGTTCCGCATTCGTCTCCTGAATCTGAAGGAAATGAGCGACCACCTTTGACAAGAAAAACGGAGGCCACGCTATTACCATCAGAAGTAATCAGCACATCTTCCGGTGGACGACCTGTATCTCCATCGAGTGCTGAAATGGACTTGAAACCATATCTGGCGAACGCGCACATGAAATGCACGAACTGTGGAAAACTTCTTGTATACGGAGAGCAAAGCTTTACTCTAATTAAACACAAAATTGAGAGTCATAAATGCTCCTAGAAAAGTTAAATTTCTTCACTTTGTATGGATAGTATGACATACTGAAAAATGTCGTAGCAACTTTAAGAAATCAAAAGCATCATAACACTTGTTTCCCAAAAAAAAAAAAAAAAAAAAGTTCTTTTCAGAACTACCTCTTTCTACCAAAACGTGCTCCAAGAGCATATTATGACATGTTTTTTCGCCGCTTTATTTTAGTGCGAGACCGGGTGCGCGCACCCTCCTATCGCGTACAGGACCTGACACTTACATGTGAAGTCATGTGACTTCAAAACAACACTTCTAATTGGTTCTTGGTAGTTTCTATTCTGGAATTTACACGCAGCACTCCACCCACTTCCATCACTTTCTTTTCTACTCTCAAGAGAGAACAACGTTGAACAGCTTCCCGAAGACTTCGCTGCAATGGCTACCGTTCCGCATTCATCTTCCGAATCTGAAGGAAATGAGCGACCACCTTTGACAAGAAAAACGGAGGCCACGCTATTACCATCAGAAGTAATCAGCACATCTTCCGGTGGACGACCTGTATCTCCATCGAGTGCTGAAATGGACTTGAAACCATATCTGGCGAACGTGCACATGAAATGCACGAACTGTGGAAAACTTCTTGTATACGGAGAGCAACGCTTTACTCTAATTAAACACAAAATTGAGAGTCATAAATGCTCCAAGAAAAGTTAAATTTTTTCACTTTATTTGGATAGTATGACATACTGAAAAATGTCGTAGCAACTTTAAGAAATCAAAAGCATCATAACACTTGTTTCCAAAAAAAAAAAAAAGTTCTTTTCAGAACTAACTCTTTCTACCAAAACGTGCTCCAAGAGCATATTATAGGATGTTTTTTCACCGCTTACATTTAGTGCGCGACCGGGTGCGCGCACCCACCTATCGCGTACAGGCGTCGAGACACGCATGTAAAGTCATGTGACTTTAAAACAACACTTCCAATTTGTTCTTACTAGTTTCTATTCTGCAATTTACACGGAACACTCCACCCTCTTCCCTGGAAAACCAGTTTATCGAAAACCTTTTAAAACTCCTCTTATGAAATATTCGACATCGTTCTCATAGCAGAGTTGTAAATAGCACTATATACACTCCGTCCCTTAATTATAAGAGACTTATTGCTATGTGAGAACAACTTTTGTTTTCACGCGATAATGTGAAATGCTGAGCCTGTTACATAATTTTATTTCACATATAAGTTACTATTCTCCTTCGAGCACTAACACCGTAGAAAATACCACCAATAGCGGTTATAGTTTTTTACACCGAGAACGGGCGATTTGTATCGATTAGAGCCCTTACAATTATAAAGTTTTATTTCCTAAGTCTCTGATCTCACACTGTGCAACGTGGCTCCCCTGTGTCGTAATGAGGTCCATAGAAAAAACTACAGGGCCAGAATTATACACATGCACAGAACCACAAAACCACAAGAGCCACCATGTTAATATATATCCTTAATATAATAAACCTCTGAGAATAAATACATATTTCCGTGGCACCCCATAAAAGAAATTTGGCGTCCTCTGACTCTGCTTCATTACCAAACACCCTAACCCCCCGCCCCCATCACTCTTCACTAAACTCCACACTCCACCCCACCCGGACCCCCTATTACAAACCCCCAACCTACCCTCCCTGCCCAAACCCACCATGAACCTCAAACCGCCCCTGCAAAACTTATAAGACACAGGATTACTAAAACTCAAAGAATAGGCAACAGGCAGATAATCTAAATAGTACATAAAGGCACATATTTTTTCCATAATACTATTGAAAAACATGTTCTATTTTTTATAAATCTATCATGCATCTGACCCTCTAGAACCGCTTTCAAAACGTGAACTATAAACCTCTACTTTTCATTTTCAAACCATACACTTTCAATTACATTATTTTTTTTTTACAATTCATGTAATGTTACACACCTTTTCTAAAATACACCAGTCCCTATTATTTATAAGGATTTATTTTCAGTCTTCATCAGTGACACTTTCTTAACATATAATGAAAATCACTGTAACTTTTTAAACGACAATGCTAACGCGGTAAAAATAACCCTTCATTTCCTTTCCTTTAAGAATGCAGACTATCTACCCCACGCATGCGTTTCTTGATCTTTGTATTTGGCAGCGAATACCGACCTTGAATCGGAAGACATGAACAAGACCTCCATTGTCACATTTAAAACTGAACGTTGCATCTGCTCACACACATATCTTTCACTTAGCTAACATTCACAGAAAACAGCATTGATGTAAAAAAAAATTGACCTTGCTTTACAACTTGGTCAAATAACTCCCTTATTTTTTAACACATCCTCCACTTCAAGAAAAGCTACTTTTTTGATAACTACTCAGCAATATATAAGTGACTAGACTCCTAAAAAATGTATCAAGTCATTCTGCTCCTCTCCACTGCATAGCCGGCGACCTAATTCTGTGGAGTTGCTATACAACCGGCAGTGCTGCGCCGTTTCCTGTACCATCTTGGGAAATTCAAAATGGATGTCCCTCCTGCCTTCACAAACGAGCCGGACTACTTAGAACTATTTCGACAGAGAATGCTTCTGTACTACGGCACCTTACCACTCTCAACTTTGAATACTTCATATCGATTATCATTTCGATATTCGTATTTCACCTGTGTGCAGCCTGTATTTCATTGCCTGAGCTGTGATTTCACATGGGCCCTGGATTTATGTCTCTGCAACTTGGTACCTCCTGAACCAAATTACAATCACCTCATGAATCCGTTACTTGATCATGAACACCTTTGTTACAACGGAGGGTTTATGGCCTTTGCAGCGATACAAGGAGTTCTGGGTCATTGGAATATATTCGCAGCGGCGCAAGATTTCCTAACAGAGAGCTACATCGAAAACCCACCGAGCTGTCCTATGATGGTAAAAGACGCTCCAATAATGACAGATCATGAATGCTCCTTTCATCTTCTCAATTGGATGGCTGACATGTTTTCAGATGATAACAATGATTTCCTGTTAGAAGCACTTGCTGCATACTTTGCCTACACAATGGACGGTTAACTCTTTCCTAACAGGGAACTACATCGAAAACCCACCGAGCTGCCCTCTGATAATAAAAGAGGCTCCGATTTTAACAGATCATGAGTACTGCTTTACTGTTTTCCATTGGATAGCTGACATACTTTCAAATCATGAAAGTGATTTCCTGTTACAAGCAGAAGTTACCTATTTTGCCTAAATAATGCTTCAATAACTCTTATACAAGCCATTGACGTCCTCATGTCCTTTTGCTTCCCTATATTCTTCACGTTCTTTTCCATATTTTCTTTTGAAGAACAGACCTATTGGCTTTACTAACAGTGGACATTATGATTTCGTGTTGTTTAAATTTTGGTCTTTTATGTGGACTACATTTGTTTCTTCAGCTACTCGATTTTCAACTTTTTTTTTTTACAGTATAATCTCAACAATTCTATTGCATATCTTATCTAAGGTTATTTCAAACGTACTCGATGCAAAACTCGCTAATATATGCTACATGTACACTAATTAATGTGTAAATTATAAACGAGTTTTTTATAACTGTAAACGCCATTTCGCATCTCAACTGCTTATTTCCACCTCACACGCCTCTGCTCCTTTAATTTTCTATAAAATTATTAATTTAAAATACTTTACAGAAAAATATGTTCTTTCAACAATATTTCCATTGTTACTTGTGCTGTATTTCAAATGCAATACTGCAACCTTCAAAAGATATCTCAATACAGTAGTTCTCCTCAATAGTGATTTCCGCAGCATCCAACAGATTACATACATGCACCTCTCGCCATTTTGTCGCTTTTGGCGCCTTTTTTTCCCCGTACACAGTAACATAACACAAACTTGATAGTGCTTCGCATGTAGACAGCTGACTGATAAAGTAACGATGTATAACCACTTGCATTTTCATATATCGTTTCTAAACTGAAAGGCCAGAGACCTTCTTCCATTTATTAAAATATAATATACTTCCTTATAAGAGTGTACAATGTTTTTTTCCAACTATATTCATTTTTCTTCAACTATAGCGTTTGTATTCCATGTACTACTGACAATACCAATTACTGTGTTTTTTGCAATTTCTGTACTCATATTACATAATGATTTGCCTTTAAAACAGTACATTTCTAAATAAACATTTCAAATATTCACGGTTTCTCTTTTAATCCATAATCTCAACTGAAATGATTTCATATTGAAAAACTATTCATGGGTTCCACATACCCTTAACTGTAGTCACTGAGGACCTTATTTATGAAGACCATCCGCCGCCGGTGCCTCATTTTTTAAAATGGGAAACAGTGACGCACCGGTGGCGCAAGGCCTTCATAAATAAAGTCCTGAATGTTTTCTTTTCTCGACCTCACTTACTGATACTAGAACCTGCAAGCCAATTACGGCCCGTGAACTTTTTCTTAGTAGGTCGCGCACCGTACAGACAGTTGTACCACTGTTAAAAAATTTTTTTTATTGTTACCAAGCACCGCCACAGTTCCGCTTCACTCAGAGTTAATCACTGCTCCCACGCTACTACAGGCCAAACCTATGTCGTATTTCTCTCCTTATCACCCTTTCATCTCTACAATAACAAACAGTTGTCCGCCTGCCACCACAGAACAGAGTCAGACACAGAGGCACCAAAGAGTGAACCCATCACCAACTGCCATCTCCGGCTGTTTCCATGGTTACACCTCATTCTGCACCTTGCTGAAGGCACAAGTCAAAAGTTCATGTCTCAACGTTCTACAGCAAACTAAGAAGACTGTTTTCCCTCCAGAAACACCTGCCAATCCACAGCTCTGTTACATGTCTTGTTTTTTCACACCCAATAGTACTTCTCGTTTAACATAAACATTAACATGCAACGTACTGTTCAATGTCCACTTATTACAATCAACCAATCATTTTTTTTTTTTAACCACACCCAGCCTCTTCCTTTTTCTTTATTTAGAATTTCAACTTCTAACTACCATTCCACTTCCAGAACCGATCGGAGGACGACTACAAATCCCTTGAAAATGAAGTACTGGCTAATAGGACACAGTTATATTCACTGGAGTGAAAAATATGCAGTAAGCAGACGAATTTGCAACCTCGGCTTACCAAATGTACACATAACATGGATTGGCAAAAGAGGATTGAAATGTCACCAATTGATTCCATTGGTGAAAACTTTTATGCATCTCCCAGAACCAGACCTTATAATTGGGCACTGTGGTGGGAACTATCTAGGCACAATCACTGGGGTAGGTCTGGAAATGCTTCTAAAAGACACCTTTCGACAATTGATGACACTTTTTCCTCGATCTGCCTTGGTATATTCCAATATATGCCAAAGACAGAAATGGAATTGGTCCAATCAACATTGTGCACAATTAGAGAAAGCAAGGAGACATGTAAATAAATCTGTTTCTGCGTTCCTCAGAGATTATAGCATGGGTTCTATTTACCACAACAACTTGCGATACCACATGCAAGACGTCTATAGGAGAGACGGAGTTCATTTCACGAATGAGGGAAACAGAATCTTCCTCTGCAACATCAGGCTCTGCATCGGTACTTACTTATAAATGCAGAAAACACTCAATTAACACAAGGGCTCTTTTCAGAGCCACCTTATATCTAAGCACTCAAACTTCTGATTTATCTCCATTTTCACACTCTTGTAAATAGGTGTGCGCGACCGGGTGCGCGCACCCCGTATTTTTTTTCGGGAAAAAATTATATCTTTTCACGTTTAAGGGCATTACTGCACACCCCGAGAAAAGCTATGCAGCAAAACAATCTCTACCTTCTCCCCTTTCCATGTTTCAACGCTTTGAAATGAACAATATATTTACTCGCAGTGACAAAATGGCGAACAAAACTTCCTGATTTCCTTTGAATCGAACGTTAACAGACGTCACGCAGCAAAAAAAAATTCCGCTCACGCGCAGCCGCTTGAGTGCGCACACGCGTGCGCGCCTATAGATATATAATTGACTTTAACTTTAATTTTCTCAACAACTACTGAACGGATTTACACCATTCCAAAAAAAGCGTAATCTGCGAACCGGACTCTACAGTTTTGCCAAATTTCTTATAAATCTATTCAGCCGTTCGACCTGTAGCCGAGTCTAAAGGTCCTATGGAAAATAACATGCAGAAAACACGTTTTGGGACCCCCCTTATATCTCAGCCCCCACTTGACCAATCCCCCCCAAACTTTCAGGGAAGGAGCGCAGCAGACCGAGCCATCTTCTTTGAGAAATTCGCTAAGATTCTTCAACCAGGGCCAAAGTTATTCCAAATAGAATGTTGAGGATTTCCTATGGAAAACAATCCTAACTATAACTACCTACTGGCAACCGCCAGTAGGTAATATGTATACATATATATATATATATATATATATATATATATATATATATATATATATATATATATATATATATATATATATATATATTCACTGAAAAAACCATAGGTTTCACACCAGTTATAGTTAGGAATTAGCATTTAAAAAACCTATGAAATTCACTGAAAAAACCATAGGTTTCACACCGGTTATAGTTAGGAATTAGCATTTAAAAAACCTATTAAATTCACTGAAAAAACCATAGGTTTCACACCAGTTATAGTTAGCTGGAAATTTTACTGATATAAAACCATTGAAATTCCCACGTTATAGTTAGTCGGACTCACTATAACTTGCGCGTGCAATGCACTGCTGATGACATCACATATTACATCACTCATGACATGGTCAGTGACATCACTCATGACATCACTGATGACACCATCCAGTGAATATGTGTCTTTCTGAAAAATAAATATTAGTGAGTTATGTTTAAAAATTTAAATACATATATTAGTGTTTCACTTTGTGTATAAGTGGCTACATGTGTTGATAAGTAGCAACATGCGTATGTATATGGGTTATTTGATATTATTATTAGTATCAGTATGAGTGTCTATATGGTTTGGTGGGGGTATTACTTAGCACATAGATGCATGAGTGACTGACTCTTTGTTTGTATGTGTTTTGAAGACAGCATATGTACAGGACTGTATGGGTGGATGAGTGTCTATATGTGTTTGTTAGTGAGTGAATGACTGTCTCACTAGTGTCTTTATCAGTAACTACATATGTTTTAATCTAGTATATATGAATATTGATGTATATAAGTGAGTATATGTGAGAGTAAGAGATTGTAAGATTTCCTTTTTAAATAAGTATGTGTTTCTATAAGTGATTGTTTAAGAGAATAAATATGTGTAATTTTCAATAGAAGTAAGGTGGAAGTGTGTGTATAACTCTATATTCAAATAAATGGTTGTTCAATAGTTTATTTGCACGTGTGAATATGTCTGTGAGTAACTTTTGGATGAATGTCGGTGTGTAACAGGATGTATAGGTGTATCTCTTCATATGATGAGTGAGTATATGTATGAGTGACTATATAGAACTGTTGGTGAATGAGTGGATGTGTATATAGATAGTGGAAGTACAGAATTGCTTGTTGTAACTGATATAGGTATGTCCATTTTTTAAAAATTTCAGTTTCTATTTTTGAATATGTGTCTCAAGGGTTACTTTACACTGAGAGGAGGTCTGTGACTGTGTCACAAGGATGGTGTCATCAGTGATGTCATGAGTGATGTCACTGACCATGTCATGAGTGATGTAATATGTGATGTCATCAGCAGTGCATTGCACGCGCAAGTTATAGTGAGTCCGACTAACTATAACGTGGGAATTTCAATGGTTTTATATCAGTAAAATTTCCAGCTAACTATAACTGGTGTGAAACCTATGGTTTTTTCAGTGAATTTAATAGGTTTTTTAAATGCTAATTCCTAACTATAACCGGTGTGAAACCTATGGTTTTTTCAGTGAATTTCATAGGTTTTTTAAATGCTAATTCCTAACTATAACTGGTGTGAAACCTATGGTTTTTTCAGTGAATTTCATAGGTTTTGTTAATGCTAATTCCTAACTATAAGTTTCACTTTATAAATAAGACTGTTAGCACTCTAGTTGTTCTTTTTAACACTCTGGTACATTCTGTCATTGGGCTACAGTTGGGCTACATCTAGTTGAAATTTGGGCTACATTTACAATTTTTGGTCTCTGGTGGCCATCTTTGGGCTACATTGGGCTACTTTGGGCTACATTTGGGCTACATTTTGGCTCTAACATATATTAAGCCCAATGTAGCACAATACATATTTTTATAAAGTTAATTTTTTTACAAACCACTTCAGAATAGGGCTACCTGTCCCTACAATTTTCCCATTTTTTTTTTTTAATTTTTGGGGGGAGCGCTCCCAGAGCGCGCCCCGGAGTGCGCCCCGAAAAGCGTATTTCTGAAAAGCGCCCCCGGGCGCGCTCCGAGGAGCGTCTCGTGAGCGCCAATATCGCAAACGAAAACATGATTGTGACGTTCGCGTAGCCGCGACCGCGTGATACGCACGGCGTAAGCGCACCCGGAAGTACTCGCGCGAATACGATCGTGCAACGTAGGCGTCTGACACGCTTACGCGGCGCGCCTCTGGCCGCGCCCCGCGGCGCGTCGCGTAAGCGCGTCGGGTCATGTGACCAGAAAATAACACTTTTCATTGGTTCATAACAGTTTTGGTTTCATAATGATGAAGCCCATGGTCATGTGACCTGTAAATAACACTTTTCATTGGTTCAATAATTATTTTTTTCTAAATTTAGAGAAACCCACCCATTTCTCTCACTATTGATTTTCACTTGGAGAGAGCAAGAGGTGTTTTGTGAATTCTCTACTCATTAATTTTCCTGATCTACAGCAATGGCTGCAAGGGAGTCCTCCAGCAGTGATTCAGATGGATTTGTGCAAGAGGACCCTCCTCACCAGAAAACAAAGAACCACTTCATCTGGAAATTTTATGACATCCCTGAAGGACAAAAAAAAGTTAATGCAAGTAAAGTAACTTGTAAAATATGTGGAAGTATTTTATCCAGAGGCAATCCTCTAAAAAAATACAGCTTTGGAAATGCCAATTTAATTAGGCATGTCAAAAGAAGACACCCCAACAATTACTCCAGGGAGAGTGTCAGGGAGCTGGCAGAGAAGGCACGAAGAGATGGCAGCAGCACCTCCACTGGTGGAGCAACACCTTCAGGTACAACACGTGCAAGAATGGTCCCTAACATCCAGCCGGTATTTGCAGGAATAAAATGTTTATGCACAAACTGTGACGAACTACTCTGTTACGGGGAGCAGAGCGTTGAACTCATTGCAATAAAGAAACAGGAACACCAATGCTCTCCCCGTCCCTAAATTTTCTCATTTTTTTGCTCCTGTTGAGCATTTTCTGAATCCCTGTTTTTGTTTTTCCCCTGAAAAAAAACCAAAAAAAATATAAAATCGTTTCAAAAAGTATAAAAAAAATATAAAACAACAAAAACAAAAAAAAAGTTCTTTTCAGAACTACCTCCAATTTATAAAAAAATGCTATTTTTTTTTTTAAAAAAAGTGCCATTCTTTTTCTCAATCGTACGCTCACCGGTGCGCGTACCAGGCGCTCCCTCGGCGCAAATTTAAAAAAAAAAATTTGGGGGGGCCCCGTACGGCTTTTTTATGACCCCCACATCAAACCTAGGGGGTCAGGGGGGGTGTACCCTGCCCCCTTTTGCTCATTTCCCCCTTTGATTTTTACCACCTCAATCCTACCGAGGTACAAGATGGCGGCCGCTGCGGACTGTTTCGAATGTTTACAGACACCCGAGAGCCAATCAGCTTTCCATGCGCACCTCGCGTGTCGCGCCTGGAGCGCACTCCGGTGCGCGCACCTGTGCGCTGCTATAGATATATATATTTTTTGGGACCTAAATTACTCAAAATCCACTGGAGCACATATCTTGAGACATAGCAAAGGCACATCGGGCTACCAGTCCCTACAATTTTGCCAAATTTGGTGGAAATACATTCAGCCGTTCGGGCTAAAAGTGACATCGACCGCCCTATGGAAATTAACATGGGGAAAACGCGTTTTGGGACCCCCCTTTTATCTCGGCCCCCGCTTAACGTATCCCCCCCAAACTTTCAGGGAAGGACCGGAACCCCGCGAGGCCATTTTCAGGAAATTTTCAGGCAGATTCGTCAACCGGCGCCAAAGTTATTCCAAATAGAATTTTCAGATTTAACATTGAAAAAAATCCTAACTATAACTACCTACTGGCGACCGCCAGTAGGTAATATATATATATATATATATATATATATATATATATATATATATATATATATATATATATGCTCCTCCAACCGGTTATCGTGCCATAGAACGCCTCAAGCACTTTCCCCAGTGCACAGACACGCAAATCACAGTCGAAGCCAGTCTTCACGTTATTTTTAGTTTATTCCATCAATTTTCATGTGCAGGGGGTAAAGAAAAAGGAACGTCGAACAGACGCGCTTTGGGCGTGAACGCCCTTGCTCACTGTTAGCGGCAACATGGATTGACTGGCTTTTAATTGTTACAACAAAGGTTTGGATGGAAACGCGCCCGAATGCGGTACGTAAACATAACAGTAGGACTTGACTTACAATGCAATGTTTCAATACAAATATCTTTGACCGCCATCTTAGCCTAGTCAGGGTACTATCAAGCATTATATTACCACATATTGTGATCCACAGATAAATACAGCTGCTTGGCAATAAACAAGTGTACATAAGAATTGTTATTCGTAATCCTTAGTAGTATAAAGTGCAAATGCATATTATGAACGTATAGGTCTTGCTCAATTGCAATAAAGTGACTCAGTGCGTTATATGCATTTTGTGAAATTCGCCCATTACATTTTCTCTGTGCAAATACGCTATTACGATATTTACCGTGCAAATATGCAATTAAAGCAAATATATAATTTGTGCAAATATGCCATTCACATACTCTTAGTGCAAATACGATATTTTGATATTTCCTGTGCAAATACGCAATTGAGATAGACTAGAATACTTTAGTCTCCTACCACATTATATTTCTTGTGCAAATAAGCAATAAGGACATCTTTTCAGCATTTTAGTCTATTCACCAAGCAAAATGAAAACTTAATGGGCTTAATTGTGTTCTTCAAAAGATTTATCTAAAACCTGATTTGGGTATCAATAGTTGATTAAGATTCCAATACACACAAATGCTGGTTTGTCCTAGTACATGTTTACAGGGTACATCCATATGAAAATGTCAATTAATTCCAGTCACAGTCCATTGTTATAAATGAAAAAATAATAACTTAAACCAATAATAACCTAATGGTGAGGGAGTGACTAAGTGTTTATGACCAGTGCTGTTTGAGCCACTTAGATAGTGAAGGGATGAACAAAAAATAAAAAAATATAATAAGTAAGATATCACATTAGAAATTAATCTTTCTTTAACAAATGTACAGTGTCTTAAAATCAGATTTCTAGAATGTTAAAGCACATCCTATTTGCTTTTCAGTATAGCAAAGTGTTTGTAACATTACCTCATTGGTTAAATGACGTTTTTTTCCCCTTCTGGAGTTGCTAAGAATTTCAAATTGGACATCCTCTTGTCGACATCTACTACTCACAGTATAGACATTATCAGCATAAAGTGCATTTAAAGAAAATTACTAAGATCTTCCCCCATGTTCAGACCTCCAGGGGTTTTGCTATTAAGTCTGACAATGTACATAGACTCCATCTGCCTCAGTTTTCTCTCATAGTCGCCACCTTTTTTCGATGTTTTCACAGCATCTATCACAAAGTAATTTAAATGAGCTAAATTTCTATTGTGATATTGATCAAAGTGTCGTGCTACCGGGTAGCTTTGGTCGCAATTTACTATGGCCCTAAGATGTTGGAGAATACGTTGGTACACTGGTAACTTTGTGCTACCAACGTATCTCAACTTGCATGTACAAGTTAAAATATATACTGCTAGTGCTGTTCTGCAAGTATAATGGGCTTTGATGGTGACAGGTTTTGGGTCAAAGGGGGTGACATAGGATCTAGTATTGATGCCGAAATGGCATGCACGGCATGAAATACAGCGAAAAAAACCCTTACGGGGTGATAACCAATCGTCATTTTTCACTATTTCTGGAGAACTGGAAACCAGTTCATTGCGCATGCCAAATGCCCTTTTGTATGTTACTGTGGGTTTGCTAGGTAAGATGTCTTTTAGTATCGGGTCAGTTAAAATTACAGGCCACTGATTTCTTACCAAATTCGAGATTTGGCGTTCCTGTCGACTATAACTGATGATTAATCTAATGTCATTGCCACTCTTAGTTGATATAGTCATTTGGGAATCTGTAGTAGAGACTGCCAATAAGGAGTGCCGGTCTATGCTGTTAGCTTTGATTCTTGCTTTGTCTAAGGCACTTTTCTTGTACCCCCTGGCTTCTAACCGTCTCTTGGCTTCTTCCTGGTACTGATCTCTCAGTCCCACCGTGCTACACATTCTATGTATTCTAAGGAATTCCCCAAAAGGGATTGCCCTAATCGTGTGCTGTGGGTGGGAACTTTGCGCGTGCAGAATAGTATTTCCTGCCGTGCTTTTTCTGAAAAGACACGTGGTAAGATTGTTATTCACTATTTCAACCAACACATCTAAGAAGCTGATTTTAGTTCTACTTATTTCAGCAGTAAACTCTAGGTTACAATTGTTGACATTTATGTTTTCAACAAAGAGCTTTGCATCTTCTATGCTGCCTCTCCAAATGATGAATATATCGTCGATATATCTTAGGTATTTCACAATGTTGTTATCCCAAAAATGTGGGTGTTCGACCATGCTCCTCCCACCATCCCACGTGGAGTCCCGCGTAGCTGGGGGAGAAACATGCTCCCATGGCCTCACCCCTAAGTTGTCTATAAATCTTGTTATCAAAAAGGAAAACATTGTTGTTAAGACAGCGTTCTATCATAGTCATTAACATTGAATTGTGTTTGTATAATTCAACAGGTCTTTTATCCAGATAGAATTTAACGGCTCTTAAGCCGTCAGAATGTGAAATACTAGTATAAAGACTAGCAATGGCCATAGTCATTAGCACATATTCAGCTGACCAAACACATTGGTTGATATGCCTGAGAAATTCCGTAGAGTCTTTGATGTAGGCAGGGAGATTGGTGACGAAGTTCTGTAAAAAATGGTCTATATATTTCGAAGTATTTTCGAACAGGCTATCAATGGCAGAGACTATTGGTCTTCCAGGAACTGGTGTTGTCCCTTTGTGTACTTTTGGGATGAAATATATGTTAGGCAATACAGGATGGTCTTTGTGTAAATATCTCATTTCATCCCTGGATAATAGGCCCTCTCGCTTCCACCCATTAAGTTCTTTATGATATGCTAACTGGATAGATTTGGTGGTTTTCACATCGATTTGGGCATAACATACTGTGTTGTTTAAATGTCTATATGCCTCCTCCATATACTGTTGTTTCTCCCAAAGCACGATGTTGCCACCATTGTCTGATTGTTTGATGATTACTGCCTGGTTGTTTTTCAGTTTCTTCATCAATTCATTGTATGGTCTCATGCTCACATTGATTGCACCTTGTTGTTTTTTAGTTTGTATGTTTAACTTTTTTAAGCCTTCAGTTAATAGTTCCGCATATGTATCTATACAGTCTTTGGGCATTATTGGGATGAAAGTCGAAGGCAGTTTGAATGCGCTGTCCACAGTTTGTCCTAGGTCAAAATTTTCCTCTTCGGCAACCTCTTGGGTGCTGATGGTGGAGGTTTCCTCTCTGCGCAACGAGTGCACAGTTTTCATTAGAGGGATGTCTTTTACCTGCAAACCACTTCTTTCAGCAACAGGGACCACTGATGTGGATTTCTTTTTTGTCCCAGATCCCTCTTTGATTGCATAATATTTGCGCAATTTGATTTTTCTGATGAATTTGAATACGTCCACCCTGGTATTACCGTAATTAAAATTACTTTCCGGGCAGTAGGAAAGTCCCAAAGTTAGGAGTTGTTTTTCTGCCTGATCAAGTTCGACATTTGTCAGATTGATAATAGTATTATCATTTATTGGTTCTTGGTTTCCCAATTCTTTTTCTTCTGCTGTCGTCCTCTTCCTCTTTGCACATTTCCTATGTTGTTTCCGCCTTGCGTTCCTGCGTTGCCTGTTTGCACGTTTCTGGAGCGTAGAGTATTCTTCCGTTGTAGCCTCACATATTCCAGTTCCTCTCTTAACGTTAGTTGGCCCAAATCCCCTTCCTCTGTACCTGGGGCACCATCATCAGAATCTTCACTGGTTGGTACCAAACTTTCATTAGAACTTGCAACAGTGGAATCGCCTAAATTCATTGTTGACGATTGTGCTTGTGGCGGAATTTGTGCTTGTTTAGGCATACTCTTTCCGGTTGCTCGTTGCTTTCGTAAGTAATCGTACTTTCGCGCAAATGTGTATATTTGACCAAGTCTATAGTCTTGCTCGTCACGGTCAAACTTGTATGCTTTTCTAGTTTAAATAGTTCCCTCATGTTGACTCACGCGCTCTTTGATTTCTTTGCGTGTCTGTTCGATTAGTGCTTGGTCTTTAGTAAATTGTTCTTTAATCAGTTCCTCATTGATACGTGTTATTTCTGTTAGGTCTTTGTCACGATCAATTTTTGCATATTTTACGAATAGGCATAGCAATCTCATGGAAGCCTCCAGGTTGCTTTCTGCCCAATCCTTGAGAAGCATGGGGTTCGGATTTTCGAAGCTGGGGACTAGCATAATTCTCAAGCCCCTTGGAACCCTGCCCACCTCATGGTATTTTTCTGAAGAGCGGATCTCCCCCCACTTTGTCAGCTCACTCCGCATATGTTTTTCTAGCTCCTTTAGCAGTTTTTTCACATCATTATCCTTGTCTTTTTCAATGTCCTTGTTTTTATTAATGTTACCACTTTGTCCGACTGTTGGCAAATTCGAGAACATCTGGTCGAACGCCTCCTCCCGTTCCCGCTCTTCTGACATATATATATATCACGAAAACGCCATTCACCACCAGTTCTTTACCGAAAGGAATAACAAGAGTAAGCCCAATTTTTCGTGCTAGTTCTTCGGTGATTTATTACTCAATTACACCAGCCATCCGTCATAACGCGTTTCACCTCTCAAACGAGGCTTGATCACATGACGTGAGATGAAACAAATGAGAGTCTTAAATACTTCCAAATGTAGGCGCGGCATATCATGCCTATTTAAAGTGACCAATGCATAAGTTTCTTTGTCAGATTAAATCAGAATTGAGGGCAAGTGCCCAATATCCTTAATCCTATGTATTCTCACAAATCTAATTTCATACATGTAGGTTCAATCCCACTCTATGTACACAAATAATTACATCTGTAAATGACTTAAAACATCAATCATCAACAAATTATCAAAAAATTAATTACATATCTATATACACACTATTTGTCCAAAAATACTCATTATATCTACATCTCAAATATAGAAAATATCAAAAAATATATATATGAACAAAATATACACATATATAAATATATACCTCTCTATATACAGACCATACCTTTATATACATATATACACATTAAAATCAGTCATGTGTACATATCTTTTGGGAATTGATTATATATTTGTACAATCATATTTGGCCTAAATGTAGTAATCCAATGATTAGTGTAACATTGCCGCGATAAGTGTGCAAGAATAGTTCAACTAAATTTTCAAGGATATGCCTGTGTTATCTATATGGTATTCTTAAGAGCAAAGACCCTCAAAAGCAGCTGTGAAATATAATCATGCAAAAATTTATGTAAAGTGCTCGTGCTACATGATTAATTTAAACAAAGAAAATAGTTTCATATTTAAAAGAAAGCTCTTTCACAGAAGAGATGGAAGTCATGGATACCAGAATATTTAGACAAACTCTGTGGTTATTCAGTCGCTGCAGGCAGGATAAATCTAATGCATCAGCCCGGGTGTAACTGACATCCCTAACCAGGACATGACCAAGAGCAACTTCCAATACCCAACAAAAGGAAAGGGAAACATCACATGATTTAAAGTGGGATGAATTAATTTGGAATAGACAGAGCTAATTTTAAACATAGAAAAATTGATAGACCTAAGGAAGTCATGTTCAATATATTATGTTGACAGGGTCTCATAGTTCTTTCAAACAGGTATATAAATCCTCCCGGTCATTAAGTCCAGCCGGACTTTTACTATTCATTTCCAGGATATACCTTGTTTCCAAAAGACGTAGCTTTCCTTCCCTATCTCCTCCCCGTTTAAAAGGCAAAATAGTGTCCACTAAGTAATACTGAAGACCATTAGGGTCACTATTATGCATTAATTCAAAGTGGCGCGCCACCGGGTAAGATTGGTCTCTGCTCGCTATAGCTCTGATATGTTGGAGAATATGTTTATGTGCCAAGGGCCGCGTGCTGCCCACATAGTTAAGGCCGCACGGGCACTGTAACACATAAACAACAAACTCCATTTTACATGTCAGTCTTTTAGTGATGGGTATGGGACATTCCCTGAAGGGGCTTACATAGTGAGTTTTGTTCACTCCATATTTACAAGCTTTGCAAAAGGCACATTTTCTGAAGCCTTTGCTGAAGGCCTCCCATGTCCCCGATTTGGTCGTCTCTAGGTTGTTATTGACCAGGGCATTTTCCGTCGATGGAGATTTACGGAAGGTGATCTCAGGTCTTATCGAGACATCACCCCCAATTATTGGGTCCCCCTTAACCAGGTTCCAATTTTTCAGGAAGATCTTTTTAATCTCTGAATGCTGTTAACAAAAAGGGACTATGACTCTAGAATTAACATGCAAACTGTTAGGGTTGGTTGTAGGTTCCTTGATCTTAGGTATAAGAGATTCGTCTCTTGTTTTAGCTCTAGTTTTCTTCATTGCCTTGTCAAGGACACTCTCTCTGTACCCCTTTCCAGGAAGCGTTGTTTGCTTTCCTGTTGGGCCATTTCACAATCCACATCCGTGCTGCAAATTCTTCTCAGTCTCAGCATCTCCCCATAGGGGATGCTGTTAATGAGATGGTGCGGATGCTGGCTCGCGGCATGGAGTACCGTGTTGCCTGCAGTTGTTTTTCTGTGTAGTCTAGTCTCAAGTTTTTGGTTTTTGATGAATACCTCTACGTCCAAAAAGTTAACAGTGACTTCATCTATAGGAGAGGTAAACTGTAAATTCAAAGAGTTCATATTTATATATATATATTCAATCAAAACAGGTAGCCTTAAGCGAAGCACTGCCACACCATCCATTTCACTGCTCGCTCCCCAGCAGATTTCAGAGTCTCCTTCGAACATAAAAGCCTGACGCGTTTCAGGGATGACCCTTTCCTCAGAGGCAATGTTCGTGAAGGTCAATTAAACAGTTTCTGGTAGTGTCTACTCAAATAGCTCTCACCTGCCTCTATGGGCGTGTCTCAGGCGCGCTGCATCCTGGGCTTTGTAGTACACTGTCCTTTAACCCACAGTGGGGATGCTTCTTCAACCTTGCAATTTGAAACCAATGTTCTGCCAGTGGAGCGAGGTGGGCACTGGAACCTGACTGGAAGTGCACTTGCAGCAGTGAATTCGTGTCCAAGGCAGCACCACCTGCGTTGGCGCTGCGCCTGCCTTTGTTCCATGACTATATATATATATATATATATATATATATATATATATATATATATATATATATATATATATATATATATATATATATATATATATATATATATATATATATATATATATATATATATATATATATATATATATATATATATATATATATATATATATATATATATATATATATATATATCACAAGCATTATGAGCCTTTATTCCTACTTCTTTTTTTGGCCTATCCCAAATTTTAAACACAACATGGAATGATTTGTTATTGGGTGATATGATTTTTATCACCCACTCTGTTCTGTCATAGTCCAGACAATACCTAATATTAAAAGGGCAATTTTACTCGATTAATAGAAGGATATATCTAATAGAGCTCTTCTACCCACAGCTTGTAAGACATGTAGGGGGATATTCTCAAAAACCTAGGTTAACGCAATTTCACATAACGCCGTCTTTCGCGGGAAACCAAAGCTGTGTTAACGACGTATTCTCAACAAGCCGGCAACAGGCAATAGTTTCCCAATAGCCTGTCAAATGGCCGTGTTAAAATTACTGGGACAACGATAAGAAAGGAAATCCAAAAGTGAAAAATTTTGTGATGGACTCAACAGCAATAAAAACATCAGCGATAAGCAGCGCCAGGCTTGCTATTCTCATGTCAGGCGAAGAAAATCACCATTAAAGCTGCAAAAAAAATCCCAAAAAATAAAACCCAAACTACTGAGAAGCTCCATGGAGGAAGTTGGAGCAACTACAGAGGCCAACCCCATAAGCCCCCCCGGAGGACCAGTCAGGGACCTCGGGGAAAGAGAAGGGCAAGGAGAAGAAGAAGAGGAACCCACGATTCAGTTTGCAGGAAAACAAGATCCTGATTACGGAGGTGATAGAGTACCACTAAGAAGTGTTCATCACCTCCACTGTGTCATTGGGAACTAAAAATCCAATATGGCAGTCCATCTTGGCCAAGGTAAATGCAGTCGGAGTGAAGTATCAAGAAGCGCTGGAATGATGTGAAGCAGAAAACCAAGCTGAGACTCGCTAACAACCGGAAAGCAGCAATGCAGACTGGAGGTGGGAGTCCAGCACCACAGCAGGAGCTTGATGAGATGGAGGAAATTTGTGTCCACAGTCATTAGTGGGGAGACAGTGGCAGGATCTGGGGGACCGGACACTGGTCAACATGACCTGACCCAACAGCAACAGGGAGACTAACGACCAGGGACTGGGGAACTAGGGGAGATGGGCACAATGGCAAACATGCACAATTAAGTGTAGCACAGTGCACACCCACAGTGACTCTGGATCATGTGACTGATCTCCGTGGCACACTGCAGCACACTTGGAAACAGCAAGTAGGACCCCGTCGACAATGTGCCCAGAGGGGGCCCTCCCCACACATCACTAATCTCACAACAAACCCATGCAGATGTGCTGAACCCAGCAAGGCTACGGGTCCACGAGCCACAATGACAATGCAAGTGACAATGCATGATGATTAGCATGGCTGCAGTACAATTATCATGACATGGTGCACGCCACAACACTGAGGTGACTGAGTGTGGACCACATCCATAAAGGAGCAGGTCACACTCTGACACATCCACGTGCACAAACAGCACCTGACGTCATCCCCCTTATGTCCATGTTGTTCATGCTGTGGGACTTGAGTCACAGGGTGCATCTCTGCTTCAGGATGGTTCATATTTGACCCCAATGGACACCCGAAATGTCATATTTGACCCCCGAATGAAACCCTTTTGTCTTTTTTTTTACACCAATGACAGCCTTCATGTCATGTTTTTGTACACTTGTGATACGCTAATGAGTCGGAATACGTACTACATTTGACACCCTGTAATGGCATTTCGAATACTTGATACCCTAAACAGCCTGTCTGTACAGAGGTGACATATCCACCATATATTTGCTATTCGTGAGATTGTTAGAACTTAATGTGGCACTTACACCTGTAAGACTGGTGTGCAAATGCAGAGGACTGACGTGCACACTGGGAATGTGTATTGCAATGAATTTATTTGCACATGCTGTCCATGTGGTCATATTGTACTGTTCCATTATTGCTAAGGACAGTCAGAATGAGACGTGCTCATATGAAGAAATTGTTAATGATTGTGTCCCTTTGGGCTATTCCTGCTGCAGCTGCAGTGGGGTGTGGTCCACCTGCCTCATCTTCCTCATCATCATCCGATGCATCTGGCACCTGGATCCATGGGGCATTGATGCGTACACATATGATGTTTAATACACTACATGCAATGATCCTCTTGCACACTATTTCTGGGCTGTACAGGAGACTTCCACTTGTGATGTCCAGGCACCTGAAACATGACTTTAACATGCCAAATGTGCGCTCAACAATGCCCCTGGTGCGTTTGTGGGATACATTGTACTGCCTCTGGGCTGGGGTCCTCGGGCCTCGGAGGGGTGTCATCATCCACGGGCAGAGTGAATATCCTGTATTGCTTTTGGCAAATGTGTTGGATCAATGTGTATTACGGAGCCTCAATGCTGCTCCTCCCTCCCCCGAGCTTATTTACTTGTGTGCGCTGCAAGGTTATATCACTTGCACTCCTATGGCACACCATTGTCACACCTGTCTTTACATTGCTTACTAACGGCAGCAATCTTATTTAAAACAATCAAGACTGCTGTGGTTTGCGGGCAGGAGTCCCATACCTGGTAACAGTTTCCCAGCGCGTAACTTTCTAAAGCAATGTTCTTTTCCCGCCCCGCAAGGGAGTTTAGATTCTTCACTGTGGCCTTCCATTCTGACTTTGAAAGCTGAGTTCAACAAGTTGAGCAGGCTCAAAGCCTTTTTATTCCAACAGGAGGTGGCCCTCACTTCCGACAGAGAAACGTTACAGATTGCAGGTGGCTCGGGCCTCGAGTGAGATAAAGTCGCTTCTTAACATTAACATCCCACTTCATTTTGGGGAACTAATTCACCAAATAATTAATGCATCTGAGATGACAGGCCTTGCACATTTTCTTAAATGTGTGGGATCTGGCCTGGTCTCTTCTTTTCAAACTACATTCGGGGTAAAATCAGCTTTTATTCATTCTATATTTTCCAGATTTTTCTGAGGGTTGGTGTCCTGCTGCTCCTCTTTGTGCTTTGTTATGGATGCTCTCTTTGTGGCTCTGCACAGGCAAGCTCAGCTACAACTGTACCGCAATCACCTTTATCAATCACGTCATTTGTATAGTGCACTACTCACCCGGAGGGTCTCAAGGCGCTGGGGGAGAGGAAGGTTACTGCTCGAACAGTCAGGTCTTGAGCTGCTTCCTGAAGGCGAGATGGTCTTGGGTTCGCCGAAGGTGGGTGGGGAGGGAGTTCCACGTCTTGGCTGCCAGGTAGGAGAAGGATCTTCCTCCGGCGGTAGCTCTGCGGATGCGTGGTACGGTGGCGAGTGCGTGGCCGGTCGATCGTAGCTGGAGGGTGGGCGTGTAGCAGGCCATGCGGTCGTTGAGGTACTTGTATAAGGCTTTTGGATGCTTGCCCTTAGCAACGATTGCCGTCAGTTACTACTTGACCTTTCGCGTTGCCTACTATACTTGCGTGCAACCTGTGCTACATTGCAAAAGATGTCATTTCTCCTGGGCGATGGAACCTTGCTTATCGAACAATTGGTGTCCAATCCCTGATTTCAGCCGGTTGATGGGTCCCTAAGAGGTGCATGACGAGGCTTGTTCTGTGGATTTGTTGTAAATCAACAGCAATTAGGTTAAGCATTAGCAGAAGACATGCTGTATTTGACCATTATCGTATTATATGAACCGACTCCATTTTGTATTCGTATCGGCCATTTTGTATGCTATACATTGCCATGTGCTCATCATGCTCATCATATGCTTTAGCCTGAAGTCTGCCCGGCAACAGGCTATATTTAGCATCCCCCACTTTCAGCATGCCCAGACATGCCCAGTACGGTCTGCGTCTGTTACTAATTAGTTCCAGATAGGAATGTGTTTAATAGTTTCTGAAGACTGTTAACTTCGCCCACTCATCGATTGTGCTTTCCAATATGTCCTTATATGTACATAAAACTGCTCTTGTATTTTGTACCGCTTTCTTTTGAGCCCCCTCATTGTGTATAAAAGGGGCCATGTGCTTTAGTTCGGTGTGCTACTCTATACAATACTGAAGGGTGTTGTGTGGATTGTAGTACCACCTTTAAAGGTTTAATAAACTTTGCTTTTGTATATTCCAATTTTTGTGCCAACTTCTTCCTAAGGTCTACGGACTCTGTGCAGAGAAGTGCGAACCCCTTGCATTGATAGGCCTAGCTGAGGCTTGCTTACATCAATTGGCACCCGACACGTGGGGCTCATCGGCGACTCGGATGCCCGAGGGAGTGGTCGTGACGAAGGATTGGAATCTCGCCGCGGACGTGGTCACTGCCAGAGGAGACCCGAGTCTTGGCATCCAAGGCGTTTTTTCCTTTCTTTCCGATCTGACCATCCAGGTGGTGCCGGTCCTCGACTGAGATATCTTCTGTTGGCTTGCCGTGCAGTGGCGTTTGGTCGAATTTAGAACTTGGCAGTTGGAATCTGGATGCCCTGTGATTGGTAAGAACCGTTGTACGGTACTTGCAGTGGGTTTTGAAAGCCTGGGATTGGCAAGGCAGTTTTAGGATACACTTGCTGTGGCAATTTTGGTTTGGTATGACTAGTCATGATGTGTATGTGTAAGTGTAATATATGCATTGCAACACATATAGGCAGGTAATGAGGAGATTTTTCTCTCAAAATGCGATTTTGATTTGAACGGCACAACGTATTACAGATATTTTAAGTGCTACTTTGATTATAATACTGCATATTTTGCAAACTTTTTGGCATGCCTGCTTTTAGCGCAGTTCGTAGGATGTGCTGCTTTTGTGTAAATAACTGGTTAAGACTTGAGGAATCGCAGCCGGCTCCCCCAGAGGGGACGCCTAACAGAGATATGTATATAAAACATGGTCTTTGTTCTATAATGTACAGCACTTTGTGGAGGAAATACACGTAAAAGGATCCTGAGTTACGTTGACCAAAGTATGGGTCATTTGATATGCGAAAGATTGAGTATGTGGAACAGTGTATGTTCAAGCGAAAATCTAGACAAGATATGTTTGAATGTGTGCGAATGTGGGTGAAAGAAGTACGTGAGCGTGAGAAACGTGAGCAAGCTCTGATTGAAAAAGAGCAACGGAAGAATGTGTATGAAAAAGCGCAAGAATTAAGGAAAAAAGAGGTGAAAGAATTGGAAGAGAGACAGGAGAAGGAGCTCAGATTACAGATATCCGGCCAATATGCTGTTCGGCAACCTCTTTATTCTGTCCTTAATAAACCACAAGATGATTTTTCATTGCTAGATCGTCCTCCGCCTCCGTATGCCGTTCCGTCCGCTCCATCTGGCGAAGATGAGGATTCCGGTGCAGATCAAACAAAACCGGATATGGCCGGGATGCCTGTCACCCCCTCCCAACACAATCCCCAATGATGGGAAGACGGACGCAGTTCTGAACTTTTGGAAGGCGGGAGGGAGTTACCCTCCCGACCGTATTTATTAAAATATGAAACAAAATTAAACATTAAAATAACAGTTTCATATCATGTACAATTTTCATTTATTACATTACGATGAAGACACGTTCGTTGGCTAACCTTAACAAATCTCTAGTACAAAGGTTTTCCTAGCCGAGTCTAACATCCTGCAAATGCATACTTTCTAAATAAAATTGTACATCCTAGCATTACGGGCCAACGGCAAGGTCGCAACCGGTGTCAGATCCCTACTACCAGAACTCCCCCCTCACGCTGTGAGTGGCGGGCGCACAGAGGACTGTACCTCTGTGCCAACTCCAATTTCCCTTGTCTTTGCGGGGGCCCCCTATTTAACTCGACGCCATCTTAATGGTCGTCCGAGGACTCGTGTGAGGTGTCTAGAAGGTAGCGTGGACCCCCCTCCCACCCCACACTGTTTATCACATCCGCCGTCGTGGATATCCGGGGCCCGGGAAATTCGTAGGAGGGGCATCTAGCCGCCTCCTCCCCTGGAAGGGGCCTATGACCGCCTTCCCTTAGGCGGCCCCATACTTAGTGGGTGCCGCCTCCCCGTGTGAGGGGCCAATGGCCGCCTCCCCCCGGGCGCTCCCATCCATAATGGGTGGCGCCCCCCCTCTAGGGACCTTGAAATTACTGCTCACCGATCATGACCTTACCGCCCGACCAAAAAATAAATACGACGTTTGTTTACCTACTAAGAAAGAAAATCAGCTTTACATTGCAATATTTATCCTATTACTTTATACATCCTACACATCCTTCCTAGACTGTTATACTCCGCTCTACTAAGGAAGAACATGTTATGAAGCAAATCACTTTATTGCAGTACCAACATTGACAGTTTATTCACCACTACTAAACCGGGAGAGAAAAGATATTTATCAAAGAAAATCATTTTATTGCAGTACTAACGTTGCCATAAGGGGCCGGTGGGTGGGTCAAAAATTGCTCCTTGTTCCGTCGAGGGCTCACGTGCAACGAGAGGGTGCAGCTTCCAAGCACAGGAACAAGAGGATGCTTCTTCGGATTGCTGCTCCTTTTATTCCTCTTCGGGAGGGCGTGTACCCTCCTCCGGTACGCCTACGGGGCGTGGCCAACGGTGTAGGTGTCTAGGACAACCCTTCTTGGGCGGGAAAAGGCGCGCCCCGGCTACGCCGCTTCGGGCATACCAGCCGTGACACGCCCCCCGCCCAAAATGGTTTCCCGGGGGGATCTGGGCCCCCTACCATACGTTCGGGGGGACCGAGTGGTCGCCCCTTTCCATATGGCCGGGATGCCTGTCACCCCCTCCCAACACAATCCCCAATGATGGGAAGACGGACGCAGTTCTGAACTTTTGGAAGGCGGGAGGGAGTTACCCTCCCGGCCGTATTTATTAAAATATGAAACAAAATTAAACATTAAAATAACAGTTTCATATCATGTACAATTTTCATTTATTACATTACGATGAAGACACGTTCGTTGGCTAACCTTAACAAATCTCTAGTACAAAGGTTTTCCTAGCCGAGTCTAACATCCTGCAAATGCATACTTTCTAAATAAAATTGTACATCCTAGCATTACGGGCCAACGGCAAGGTCGCAACCGGTGTCAGATCCCTACTACCAGAACTCCCCCCTCACGCTGTGAGTGGCGGGCGCACAGAGGACTGTACCTTTGTGCCAACTCCAATTTCCCTTGTCTTTGCGGGGGCCCCCTATTTAACTCGACGCCATCTTAATGGTCGTCCGAGGACTCGTGTGAGGTGTCTAGAAGGTAGCGTGGACCCCACTCCCACCCCGCACTGTTTATCACATCCGCCGTCGCGGATATCCGGGCCCCGGGAAATTCGGAGGAGGGGCATCTAGCCGCCTCCTCCCCTGGAAGGGGCCTAAGACCGCCTTCCCTTAGGCGACCCCATACTTAGTGGGTGCCGCCTCCCCGTGTGAGGGGCCAATGGCCGCCTCCCCCCGGGCGCTCCCATCCATAATGGGTGGCGCCCCCCCTCTAGGAACCTTGAAATTACTTCTCACCGATCATGACCTTACCGCCACAGGCCAGATAGTTGACCGGCTATCCGGCCCCCCCACAAACTCCTACTAAAGGTCATGCTTTTTACAAACCCCTTAACCATGCTATGAAGTCTCCTATGAGTAAGACATTCCCCTCCCGGGACAAATGGACCCCATCCTCGAGATACATGTGATCCCCCCGAATACATCCATGCGGAACACAGTGCAACTGCGCCGAGCGAAACAACCTACCAAGTTTGTTATTGACCTTTTTTACTGAATGGTTCAGTGCTGACACAGAGAGGCCCCCCCGCCACACCTTCCTGGGAATCATGTGGGACCATGCTATCGTGCACCCCGGGATCCTTCTCGCCAGCCAGCTAACAGTAGATAAAACCCCCTCGAGTAGTACTCGCCGACCGAGTGTCACCAAGTCATTGCCTCCCAGGTGTACTATGATCACAGACGGCGGTGACCTTGTCCGCCCTAACAGTTCCTCGACAAAACATTGAAACAGGTCAATACAGAGCCCGCCCCTTCCGTGGAAGGTCACCCTGTACCCGTATTCCCCAGCTGCGTGAATCATGTCACCTGCTTTGAATACGTCCCCGGCCCGCCTCACGTATGAGTGGCCTACGACCCACACCACTTTTTCCTCAGCCGGTGATCTCTGACCGCTGGTCCCCAGGTGCCGGGTCGACTGCACAGTCCGCCCCGCATAGCATGCTCGCGAAACTGTAAACCAAACAGAAGACAAGAAGCGTGAGTGCATGACATTGGCTTCACAACATGTGCAACCGCACATACCTTTTATAACAGTTCGAGGACCATCGTCCAAGTTGTTTCACCTTCGCAACACTCTGACCCCTGGCTGTAGCCTCTGTAGCAGCCCCTATCCTAAAGGAATGGGTCCCGAAATCGCCCGGGTCCAAGCCCGTCGCTGCGATTGCCATCGTTAGCACCCGCTGAAACTGAAACCTTGTCAGTGGGGTGGCGTCGATGTGTCTCAGCAAGCTTCCCCCCCATGCATGCTCCCTTCGCGCCAAATAATCCTCAACGCACTTCACCGGGCACATGGGGGACCCTCGCATGCGCTGGACAACAATACTGTCTCCCATAGCACCCTGGCCGGTCTTGGACCTGGCTATTGTGACCACCATTGAATCACCCTTGATCAGAATGTGATCCCGACACAGCCCTCCCTCTACATCTTTCTTATTTCTCGCTACCAGCTCGCTCACCCGCATAGCCCCATGGAACGCTAATGCGAAAGCGGCCCGGAACAGCACTGCCTCGAACTGGGAGGAACATGTCGTGGGGAGTATCGACATCAGCAGGGACAACCTTTCTAACCCAATCGGGCGCCTTTCGTCCACTCTACGACCCTCAAGGCGTTGCCAACCACGAAGGGCCTTCTTTACCAAAAAGGACGATGTGGGGTCCTTGATGCCATGCGCCTGTGCCATGAATGAAATGGCGGCCCGGTGCCCATTGGCCGTTGCCGCTGATCGGCCTGCCCTGTGTAGTGCTTCAAGAAACTTCAGGACATACTCCTCCTGACCCCAATTGACCCCCCCCCCGCCGGACCCAAAAATGCACAATAGGAACGAAACGCTCCTTCGTATGCCTTCCTTGTCCTGGGGGCTAGGCTTGCTGCCACGAGGTCTTGTAATCCGGGGCACCGATTAGCCAGAGTGCTTCGGGAAATGGTGCCGCCGCTAGGTCCGCGGAAGGTAGATAACCCCTGAAAGCCTGCATGTGTGAACGAGAGAGTGCATCAGCCGCTTGGTTCCGTACACCTGGCACATGCTTCGCCCTGAATTGTACGTTCAGTCTCATGCAAAGTAGAACAATTTCCTTCAGTAATCTCAATATCCACTTGCAGCGTGCTGCCTGATTATTTATACATTCAACAACAGTCATATTGTCGGACCAAAACACCACAGAGCGATCTCTGAACCCATCCGGCCATGCCATCAGAGCCACAAAAATGGGGAACAACTCGAGAAACCCAATGTTACCTGTGAGACCGCTGGTGTGCCACCACGTCGGCCATGTTTGCGCCGACCATCGATTACCAAAGATGGCGCCAAATCCCACGCTCCCCGCCGAGTCGGTCCATAAACCCAGCTCGTCCGAGGACGCTGGCGGTTTGTTCCACACCACTCGACCGTTGAAATCCGCCAGAAATGCCAACCATATGCGCATGTCCTGGCGAACCTCTGCAGACAGTCTCATGCGATGGTGTCCTTCCTTGAGACCAACCATGGCTTGTGCAATGGAGCGGGAAAAGGGGCGGGCCATTGGTATCACTCTGAGGGCAAAGTTAAGCTGACCCACTACTTGTTGTAGCTGATGGAGCGTGACTTTCTCCTTGCTAATGCACAATTCCAGGGAAGCCCTGAACTTCGCTACTTTCCCCACTGGCAAACGGAAACATCCCTCCACAGAATCGAGCTCAATGCCCAGAAACTCGAGTGAAGTCGATGGTCCAACCGTCTTACCTGGTGCCAATGGCACCCCGAACCGCTTCATGAGAGTGCAAAAGTCTCGTAACGCCTGCGCACATTGTGTGTCGCCGGCTGCCCCCAAGAACAGAAAATCATCTAGGTAATGCATAACCTGGGTATGGCCAGTGGCCTTGGTGAACGCCCATTGCAGAAAACAACTGAATTCCTCAAAATAAGCACAAGAGATGGAGCAACCCATTGGCATACATCTATCCATGTAGTAACGTCCTTGGAACACAAAACCTAACAGACGCTGATCCCGTGGGTGTACTGGGAGCAACCGGAACGCTGACTCGATATCTGACTTTGCCATCAGCGCTCCGGGCCCCAGGCGATTTAACATGGCGACGGCATCATCGAAGGATGCGTACCGCACCGAACAAACTCCCGGGTCAATCGCATCGTTCACCGAAAGACCCCTCGGAGCTGACAAGTTATGGATCAGCCTAAACTCCCCTGGGTCCTTCTTGGGGACTACTCCCAATGGGGAACAGATGAAATTAGTAACTGGCGGGTGCCTATATGGGCCAGCAACCCGGCCAAGGGCAACCTCCTTTGCAATCTTCCTTTCTACTACCGCTGGATTATGCTGAGCCGACAGTTGGTTTCTACACAGTGATTCCCCACGAAAATCCCCCGCCGGGATGTGGAAACCATACAAGAAGTCGTTCCTCAACACCCCAGCGGAGACATGATCAGGGTATTTGTTTAGCCAGGGGATCATTGCCATGATATCTACGGGGGTAGGTAGCTGTACACCATGGTCCCCATCAGACCTGTTTGGCCCCTCCTCTAACCCCTGTATCACCATTCTTGGCTCTGCACGAACTTTCGGGGTGTAAAGAATTTCCGCAACCTGCACACTCATGTCTGAACTTACATGTCCCTTGTGGCCTCGTGCACTTTCCCTTGTTAAAATTCCAACAGACCCCCTTCTTACCCCCATTCCCTCCATTCCTTGGTTGGTGGTCACCAGCGGGGCCCGCTCGAAAGGTCGCCGCAGGCTGACGGCGGGAAGGCCCGGACCCATTCCCGCCAAGCGACGACGACTTAGTCGCGCCCGGCAGGAGCTGTTTCTGCCAAGAGATCGAGTCGAGACAATCCCACGTCAGAGATGCATCGAACTCCTTGGCCTTACGAAACTTCATATCGTAGCCCATCCATTCATCGCCCTCATATGTCTCATAAAAATCCATTATTCGTGCCTGATAGCAGGACAATTCGGTCAAAACCTCGGGCTTACGTTCCCCAATAATTGCAGAAAACATTGCAAAGGCCTTGGCCCAATTAGAGATTGTCTCATGAACCCTGAATCCTGCCATCTTTGCTCGCCATAACCTCGGGTGCCACAAATCCTTTTGTGTCTTAACATACTCCATCTTGCGATGGTCGGTTAACAGGGAAAACATATTAACGTACTTATCAGCCCATATCAATTCTTTTGTGGCCAACGGTATATGCTGGACAACCTTCTCCCGTCTAGAGGGCAAAGACCCCTCCCTTGCCATTGGCAATGCTTGCTTACCTGGCTCCAATGGTGTTCCCGCCGTTTTTTCGATACCAGCTGCCGGTCCTCCTGGGGTCACCTGTGGGGGGACAAAAGGGAGATTCGCCTTCGCGGCATCTCGCGACTGCCGCAACTGCCGCATTAGTAACTTGGCCTCTTCGGCCGTGTCTGCCGGTGCCGTAGCACCCCCTGTCTTTTTGCCAAGCCATGCGGCCAACTGGGCGGCCAATTCGGGAGGCATGTCCTCCTCGCTGGCGGGCGTAACAACCACCGGAATCGGTTGACCCGCGTCTGGGATCGGAACCGGGGCCTCGACTGGAATGACCGGGCTTGCCGGGGGTACCTCGGGAACCGGGACCTCCTCCCCTGCCGTCCTATTCCTGACCCTTTTACCTCGCCCCGCGGGGACAACTCCCGGCAATGCAGGACCTATAACTTTCTTCGGTCTACCCGTATTATTAGTCGCCGCCATCTGTGTCTTCATACTTGCCATATCCTTTATCAGCATACGAAGCATCTGGTCAGTCCCAGACTTCTTTCCCGCCTTCCTGCCAGGCATTGTTCGACGGATATTTGATCCCTGTTGCTCAACACGGTCCTGGACCCTTAGGCTCGAAGTCCTGAAAGAGAAACACAAAAATTACAAGTTTTCAAAAATTGCTCCTTGTTCCGTCGAGGTAAGCATGGGCGAATTTTGCGAATCTCGCGTTCGCGAATTTTGCGGATTTGCGAACTCGCAATCCGCAAAATCCGCGAATTCTCGCGAATTTGCGGATTTTTTTTTTGTGTGTTTGCGCGGGTTTCTGCCAGTTCGCGAGGGTTTTGTACACTTTCGCAAATTGCGAACTTACCTGTTGGGTCGCAAGTTTCGCGAACTTGTTGTTTCTACGTTTCCAGCCTGTTTGGGACACTCTTCTTCATCACTGCCACTCTCTGTCACCACTGCCACTCTCTGACTACTCATGCCACCCTCTGGCCCACCCATGCCACCCTCTGTTTCATCACCACACCCTCTGGTTGTCCAGTGTACATTATTTTCGGCAAAGCAAAGCACACCTTCCCTGCCTCAAGTGACCTGAATTAATTTGGGGCTGATTAATGTGTCACAGAATATTTTTTTAGCTGGCACCTGCTTCCTTAGTGCGCCCTGATTAGTGATCTTTTGCACTTGCTAAGTGTTTTCATTGTTGCAAAATTAGTTACAACACCTGCCCTGCCCCAACTGACAATAATGAATTAGGGGCTGATTAATGGATTTTAACTTCCAGCCTGGCTCCTGCTTGTCTCCCTTAGCTGTAATTCAGGACCTTTGTGGCATATGTGTAACTATTCTGAGGTTCAGAGCAGGGTCACATAATAGTTGCAACTGGCAACTGAACTCTGGAGGGGCCCCTCAGGAAGCACTACAGGAAATGGCTACTAATGATGAGCCTGAACTTTTGAACCTGGTAAGTAGTTTCAGTTTTGCTAAGATCGTATTTCTGCAATTTAGCACTTATTCGCGGGGCGCGAAGTTGTACTGGGAAGCCGCGAACTCACGCGAACAGTGCGAGCAGTGCGAGCAAAATCCGCTGCTCGCGGATTTGCGGATTTTGCGGGAGATTCGCGAATCTCGCGGATTGCGAATTTCCCGAAAATCCGCAAAATCCGCGAGCGAAACGGATTTTCCGCCCATGCTTACGTCGAGGGCTCACGTGCAACGAGAGGGTGCAGCTTCCAAGCACAGGAACAAGAGGATGCTTCTTCGGATTGCTGCTCCTTTTATTCCTCTTCGGGAGGGCGTGTACCCTCCTCCGGTACGCCTACGGGGCATGGCCAGCGGTGTAGGTGTATAGGACAACCCTTCTTGGGCGGGAAAAGGCGCGCCCCGGCTACGCCGCTTCGGGCATACCAGCCGTGACACGCCCCCCGCCCAAAATGGTTTCCCGGGGGGATCCGGGCCCCCTACAATACGTTCGGGGGGACCGAGTGGTCGCCCCTTTCCATACTCGCTCTATGCTGTCGGCTGACCATGCGGCAGAACTTAGAAAGATTGCTCGTAAAGCACTTTGTGATTCTGTTACTATTTCTAATATCTTAGATAGTTTACGGGGGTGGCAGGACAGAGAGCAATTATATTTTACTGAGCAATTTGCTAAAGAAGTTGTCGGCATGTTTCGGAAAGTTTCTGGTGTTTTAGAACCTAATGATGTAGCAGCTGATTGTAAGCAAATATGTAATGGGCTTTTTACTCTTCCCCAGGTGGCTGATACGATAAGACGGTTGTTCAAACTACGAACTGAGGTGCTTCGTATGCGAGAGGAGAAACGGAAACCAGACGCAGATACACGGACGGATTTGCTTGGCGGGAAACAGTCATCTATCTTATGAACAGATAAGACCGCAATAGTGCATGCAAAGCCTATGCGAGAGGCAACGCCTTTATATGTTCCTCCTAAAGGAGCGGGTACAAGTGACAATATGTTTTCTGTAGATGCTAAAGGTTATTTTATTTATAATTGGGTATATACGCCATGGAATAGGGCAGATGTCATTGCACTTAAAGCTGCATTGCCTGATCCGCAGAAAAATCCAGCCGCTTTCTATGAGGAAGTTGAGGGAGCCATAAATTCTTGTACCATGACATTAGCTGATATCGATTTATTTTTTGGGTTAATATTACCGCCTGATATGTGGAGATCTGTGCATAAAGGTGACGATCGCGCAGTGTATGGGGCATTATGGAAGGAGATAGAGAGGGAAGACGAAGATAGGGAACCAGCAAAAAAGCCACGTCAGTTGATTTTAGATCTTCCTCCTGCACTAAAAACTATTATTCCCCCTAAAAAGATTGATTGGACTATTTTAGCATTGTGTAAGCAAAAGGCAAATGAATCGGTTTCAGATTTCTTTACACGTTTTGAGGAAGCCTTTCATGATTTTAGTGGCCAGTCGCTAACGGACGATACGGGCCGACATTTGTTTGTAGATAAGTATGTTATCATTATGATTATATTATATTTAAGTTTATAAAGCGCACAGCTACCCGGAGGTTTCCCGTCGCTAAGAACAGGTTGAGGGCAGAGTACCGGCAAGATTAAACAAGAAAGGCGCGATCTATTGGTTAAACAACCAAGTTGTAACATCCCTGCGAAACTTGAGGTAGCTGAGTTCAGTACGTAGGGTAAGAGGAAGGGAATGCCACAGAGATGGAGCTAGATAAGCAAAAGAGCGACCGCCCGTTGAAATGAAATGAAATGAAAGCAGGATTTGTATAGCGCATGGCTGCCCGTGAGCGTCCCAGCGCTACGATTGCATATACAGCTGAGGTGAGGAAAAGGGGAGGGGAAAGGGAAAGAAAAAAGAAAGATTTTTATTGTGGGAAGAGGTGCGTCTTGAGCAATCTTCGGAACTTCATGTGGTTGGGTTCGGCCCGGAGCTGAGTAGGAAGCGCGTTCCAAAGAGTAGCGGCTGTAACCGAGAATCGGCGTCCTCCAGTGCGGGCTTTCTTTACTCTGTGAACCGAAGCCAGGTTTCTTTGAGAGGAGCGGAGGGACCTGTTAGGTTTGTAAGGGTATATCATGGTCTTCAGCATTGGTGGACCTAGGTTTTGCAGGGCCTTATGGGTGGTGCATAGGGCCTTAAATATAACTCTTTCTCGAATCGGCAACCAATGGAGTGCTTTTAATGCTGGTTTGGCAGAGAGTCTCCGAGGTGTTCCTGTCAGCATTCGAGCAGCGGCATTCTGTGTTCTTTGAAGAACATTAAAGGTGGCCTCTGGGGCTGCCAGGAAGAGGGCGTTGCTATAATCTAACCTCGATAGTATTAGTCCCTGTATAAGTAGTTTTTGAGATTGTACAGGGAGTAGAGGGAGAACTTTCCTGGCTGAGCGGAGTAGGCCGACACAGGTGCCAGCAGTTTTTTTGGCCTGTGTCTTCATAGATAGATCCTGTTCTATCCAGAAGCCTAAACTCTTTAGTTCCGTCTTGGGCTGAGGAAGGGGACCTAGGCAGGAGGGCCACATGGCGGATGGAAGAGGTGACAGTTGGTGACCCAGCAGCATGAGCTCGGTCTTGGAGCCATTGAGTTTTAACCTTGATTTAGACATCCACTCGTAGATTCCCTCAAGACAGTCATGGAGGTTTTTTATTTTTTCACCTTCAAGGGAGAAAGACACAACCATTTGGGTGTCGTCGGCATATGTTACCGCTTTTATCCCAAAGGGAATTACCACATCCTCCAGGGGGGCCATGTAGGTGTTAAACAATGTAGGGCTCAATGAAGAGCCCTGTGGAACCCCACACTGGAGGTAAAATTGGTCAGATTTTATATTGCCTTCACAGACCTGGAAGGTTCTGTCCTTCAGGAACGAAGAGAACCAGCTAAGTGCTTTGTCTCTCACTCCCAGGTTGAGTAGTCGCTGGATCAAGATCTTATGGTCTACCGTGTCAAATGCAGCGCTTAGATCCAGGAGGATCAGTAAAACCGATCCCCCTGAATCCAAGATGCATCTGGCTTCCTCGACTACTTTTACCAGGGCGGTCTCTGTCCCCTGGCCGGGGCGAAAACCTGTTTGTGATGGGCGTAGAAGGTTATTGCTTTCAAGATAATTAGATAGTTGCTGGTTGACTAGTTTCTCTGCAATCTTACTCACACCTGGTAAGAGAGAGATTGGGCGCAGGTTTGAAAAATCTGAAGGGTCCTGGCCTGGCTTTTTTTGAAGGGCTTTGACGATCGCATGTTTCCAATTTGGGGGAACTATTCCTTGAGTGAGGGAGGCATTGATAAGATTTGTTGCTAGGTGTGAGATGACAGGGCCAATTTGTTTAAGGATACGGATGGGGGCAGGATCGGTGGGTGAGCCACTTTTCATGCTTGAAAGAGTTTTCAAGAAGTCTTCATTGGACAGTAGGTGAAAGCTATCTAAGGTCGGGCCTGTTGTGGGAGGCACCCGTTCCTCAGAGGGTTCATGGTTTGTTATGGGTGGAAGGGTTTGTAAAATATTGATGATTTTGTTCTGAAAAAAGGATGCAATTTGATTGCATCTGGAGGTCGTGGGTTGCTCAGAGGAGGGTGGGTTAGGGGTTTTGAGTAACTCTTTAAAGATTTTAAAGGTCTCTCTGGAAGAGTTGGATGCGTTTTTTATTTTTTCATTGAAGAAGGATGATTGTGCTGATTTTCGTGCTACTTTGTAGGTTCTTATAGCTTTTTTATATTCGTCTTTAATGATAGGGTCCCAATTTTTCCTCCAATTCCGCTCCTTGATCTTACAGATTTTTCTAAGGTTTTTCAATTCTTGAGAATACCATGGGGATTTGAAGGTGGTAGTTTTTTTAGTTATGATTTTTTTGGGAGCAACTGTATCCAGAGTAGATGTGAGCCATTTGGTAAAGTTTTCGTCAGCTTTTATGGGATCGGGGAGAGCAGAGGGGGCCCAGCTTATCAATTCTTGAGTCCAACGTTCAAATGAGAGTTTGGACCAAATTCTGTCATGTTCTCTTATTGATGACGTTAGGGGGATATTAGGGTCAATTTGCCAGGTAAACGGGATGAGGAAATGATCCGTCCATGGTAGTGGGAGAGTTGGTCGTATTTCTATTTTCGGCAGGTTGGAGAAAATAGGGTCTAACAGATGACCTTTGATGTGGGTTCCCTCCGAATTTAAGAGGTGTAAGTCCAGTGATTTAAGTTCGGAGATAATATCCTTTACGGTGCTGTCTGAACTGTCCTCCAAACAGTTCTGGCTTTTTTGAACCTGGGGACCTGAAACTTATGCTGGTAGGATGAGCGAAGGGTGCAGGAAGGGCAGTATTGGTGGACTAAAGTTCTGAGATAGGGGGGGGGCACTGCCTGAGTAAATTTGATGCATAAAGCAGAGGGCCTTGAACTTTGAACTACTTTCAATGCGGAGCCAATGAAGGCTTCGTAGAGAGGAGGAGGTGGGTGACTTGTTGGGAAGTTTGCAAAGAAGCCGGACAGCCATGTTCTGTACTGTTTGTAGTTTACGAGTCACTTCTTTGCAAGCCCCCAGGAGGATCACGTTGCCGTAGTCCAGTCTAGATGTAAATAAGGCCTGGACCACAGGCCAGTAGTGGGGGCCCCATAAGGTGGTCTTATGACCAAACAAGAGAAGTTCGGTTTTCCCCCCGTCACGTTTTAGTTTGTTTTCGTACATCCAGGTAGCAATATTGTTAAGTCCTATGGAAAGGGAAGAAGTAGTGGAGTGCTGGCCAGAAGAGAGGGAGTAGATGATCTGGGTATCATCGGCGTGAGAATAGATGATGAGTCCAGCTTGCTCCGCAATGGTAGCCAGGGGTCTTACATATAGATTTAAAAGTAGGGGACTCCAAATAGATACCTGGGGGACACCATGAACAGATTTGTTTACTTTGGAAGCCAATGTGGAAGAGAAGACTTGGAAAGTAAAATTGGAAAGGAAGCTTGCAAGCCACTCCAAAGCTGAGCCAGTGATGCCGGAAGACTTAAGGATGTTAAGAAGGATGGTGTGAGAAACAGTGTCAAAAGCGGCAATTAAGTCGAGCAGAATGAGTGCCACTGTTTCCCCTTTGTCGACCTGGCATCAATACTCTCAGAGACCCCCAAAAGAGTAGATTCTGGCGAAAAACCAGATCTGAAGCCAAACTGAGATTGGTGAAGAAGGTTCCAAGTTTCAACGTGTTTGGTAAGTTGTGTATTAATATGTTTCTCCAAGATTTTGATTACTAACCTATTACCAGGAGTGGCTAGCCGTTTAAAAGCTAGTGAAAGCTCTTGGACTACCTCTTCTTTGGCATCCCTCCTGACGATGGCTCAATATTACGAGCGTCAGGAATTAAAGGCGAAGGGTAGCGAGGATAAAAAGTCTAAGGAATTAAAAACAAATGTTATGTTATCTCATGTTTATGGTCCACCTCCTAGAGGTAACGATAGAGGCGGACGAGGATTTCATGGTTCCTCCTACACTCGTTCGAATTTGGCTGTTGATCAATGCGCGTATTGTAGGAAATTTGGTCATTGGGCAGATGAGTGTCCATTGTTGTGCTCACAACGCTATGTCCGTGATTGAGGACCAATGACAAATCGCGCAGGATATTCAGGCCCTAGGGGCAATACAAACGATCGCGCTAGGTTTGATTCTAATGTGTGGGTACAAAATGGGTTCAATACTTTTGATAGGCGTAATCAATACCAGATGTCTGATTATGTGCAGCCTCATTTGCATGATTCTGCTTATGCATAGGATTGCGTAGGATGGGTTAAGGAATCAGTTGAAGTTCCAGTAGATAAGAGGGGTCCTTATGTTATAGCACATATTTTAGGCTCTACTGATCGGTTTCTGGTTGATACAGGAGCTACTCGTAGCGCTCTGTCTAAACAATTGGTTCCGAGGGCTCCCCTGTCTGGCTTAACGATTACATCAATAGGGTTTGATGGAACACCTTCCCTTAGCCCATTATCACAACCACTTGCATTTCATGTTGATAAATTTGCTGCTCCATGTCCGTTTTTGCTCTCCCCAAATACACCAGGCAATATTGTGGGTCTTGATATGCTC